>NW_027596828.1:0-149166 GCF_964194155.1 Cetorhinus maximus
TCTCTTCCACTTGCAGGAAAGCTTTAGCAGTTTCCAGTGCGATCTTATGTTTTGATAATACAAACCTCCTGGCTTTTATTACTTACTAAATCTACACCCAAATCCTCGTTGTCTTTTGCTGCAAAATATCGCAGACTCGAGCCCCAAACTTTGTCATGACTAACTGGGGATAGTGTGCTGCAATATCAAACCCCATTGCTCCCTGAGACAGGACAAATGTGAAAAGTTTGACTAAACCTCCAGATTGCTCCAATTCTACTGAACTGTTAAATTTAGGTTAACAGAACATGAGCACCAGGTTTGTAAATAACTGTTTATTGAGCAAATTTTCTTTAACCAGTGGGAAAAGATAGAAATATGAACTGCTAATATCTAACACTATGACATAAACTGTGCCCCCTTCTTAAATCCCTATAAACACACAGACACACACCACAAGACAGATAAGACACACAAAACATGGATTTTAAGGGTGGAATAAAACAATTCAATAACTCCAATCCAGATTACAGCAATCGATGGTTTGATTTTTATCTATGTCTTTCAAATTCCTTTCAGTTCTTTGTTGATGAAACGAGGTGGTTTCCCAGCATTTTCAGTATTTAGTTCATTGGTTGAGAACTTGCTTTTCAATGTCTCTGACAGCAGTTTTCCCCTTTTCCTTTTTACAGGGGATTTTCTAAGAGGGAGGGCAGGTTATAGAGATATGAGGAAAAGAGATTTTAAGTGTTTTCCCATTGCAGGCTAGGAGCTTTCTGCTGTACTGCTACCACACAAACTTTGGTTACCTGGTCAGGAGCCAATTAAAATGCTGTTTTCAGGCAGCCTCCTTGGTCCAGGACTCCTTTCTGGCACCATCCTGTCTTTCATGGCACATGCTGTTCCAGGACTGCAACATTGTAAATATCTCCCATCCTGTTCCTGTAGACACCTCTTTCAAATGGTAGCCATTGTCGTTTTAAATCTACAGTCCAACAGAAATAGAGAAAAATAAAAAGGAAGTGTTCTTTACACTGTGTATCGATCCCAAATTAATCCCACTACCATGCTCTCTCCCATGGTCCTCTATCAATCCTGCACTTTCCCCATGGCCATTTATCAATCCCAAACCAATCCCAGTATTTAGTCTCTACCCACAGCCCTGTATCAATCCAAAACTAATTTCACCGTCCCACTCTCTCCTCATACTCCTTTATCTATTCAAATATAGTCCCATTGCCCTGCTCTCTCTCTGGTGTCCAGTTACAAGCTGGTATCCCTGTCCCACCCACTCCTACCCCTGCCCACCTGTCAATCATGATTCCCACATGACGCTCCACTATCTTCATGAAGGAGACTGAGGGGAAGGGGGTGAAGAGACGGTGGCTGTACTGCTAGAGGAAGGTGAGCAGCTTCTCCACATTTCTCTTTCTCGCAACATACAGTTCAAGTGTGCCCTGGAACTTTCTCTCACTATGGAAAGAGCTGCGGAAGACTGGCAGGCTTTGCAGCGTGTGGGTAATGGGCCGTACTCCATGTTGGGTGGGAACCAGTCCGTGAGCGTGGCATGAAAAACAGAACAGCAGATTTTAAATGAGATTCTATGCCTATTACATGAAGACTTAGGAAGCCTAATTGTAACACAGCAGCTAATAAGGCACACAACTGCTACAGATGTGGAAGAAATCATGGAGCAGACGTTTGTAGATTCGAAGAGGCAGAATGCAATTCTTGCTACAGGAAAGGACACCTGGTTAGGCAGTGCAGAACACAAGATAGGCAAACAGTAAAGCAACAAACAAATCTGATTGAGCGAACTGATATAGCAAAGGCCGAGGCTGCTACTACTGATGTACTCTCTCTGTATCATGTGGCTGCTGGTAAACCTGAGCCCGTTACAGCGCCAGTGCAAGTGAATGGCAGCAACTGCAGATGAATGTGGTTCCCGGTGCTTCAACTACTGTTGTTGGGGAGCATACGTTCAAGTACCTCAGTGAAGGGAGTCAGCCATTGACATTGGAGCCGACATCTGCCAAGCTGAGGACTTACACTGGAGAATCCATTCAGGTCAAAGGCACTGCTGCTGTCCCAGTCTGCTACAAACAACACACAGCGCAACTGCCTGTGATAATTGTAGAGAGGGAGGGACCCAGGCTTTTGGGTCGAGATTGGCTGCAGAAAATTAAACTTGACTGGTCAGAAATATTCCATTTGAAGTCCAATGAAATTCCAGTGCTCTTGAAGAAATATGACACTGTTTTTCATGATGATTTGGGAAACCTGAAGGGCATGCAAGCTAAAATGCATGTCAATCCCCAGGCAACACCATGTTTCTTCAAGGCCAGACCAGTGCCTCATTCACTAAAAGAAAAAGTGGAAGCAGAGTTGTGTAGGTTGGAAAACCTGGGAATAATTCAGCCTGTCCGGTTTTCTGAGTGGGCCGCATCCATAGTCCCTGTTTTGTCAAACCAGACCAGACGATATGTACGTGCGGTAACTACAGACTGACAGCCAACAAAGCAGCGAAGTTAGACAAATACCCCATTCTTTGAACCGATGACTTGAACGCCAAGTTAGCAGGAGGCAAGTCATATACAAAACTAGACATGAGTTATGCCTATCAACAATTGAAATTGGACTGCATGTCAAGAGAATATGTGACAATTAAAACCCATAAAGGCTGCTACTAGTACACCTGGTGACCTTTTGGAGTTTCATCTGCATGCGCTATTTTTCAGCAAACCATTGAGAGTCTCCTGCAGGGACTTCCACGTGTGGTCGTATACTTGGATGACATTCTCATCACTGGATTGACCAAAGCTGAACATTTAACCAGTCATGCCGAAGAGCTGAGAAGATTTATGGAAGCGGGTGTGCATTTGAAGTGAGATAAATGCACATTTCAAGCCTCCGAGGTAACCTACCCAGGTCACAGAGTGGACACCATGGGGTTGCATCCTGTTGAAGACAAGGTCCAAGTAATTAAAGATGCACCATCACCCTCTAATGTGACAGAGTTTAAATCATTCCAAGGTATGATTAATTACTATAGCTGTTTTTTTATCTAATCTATCCACTGTACTGGCACCATGACATTTGTAGCTGAGGAAGAACCACCGCTGGTCATGGGGTTCATAGCAAGAAGAAGCCTTTGTAACAGTGAAAGAAACATTATGTCTGTTGGTATATTATGACCCATCTAAAGAGCCAGTGTTGACGTGTGATGCTTCTTATGGTGTAGGAGCCATTCTATCACACCAAATGGAGGACGGATCAGAAAGACCCATTGGCTAAATTTCAACAACACCTTCCCAAGCTGGAAAGGGCTATTCTCAATTGGAAAAAGAAGGATTGTTGGTTGTATTTGGTGTCAAGAGGTTTCACCAATACCTCAGGATGACATTTTACAATTGTGTCTGAGCATAAGCCACTGACAGGTTTGTTCAGCAAAGACACAGCTATTCCACCTATAGCTTCAGCGAGAATCCAACATTGGGCTTTGATGCTATCAGCTTATGAGTACACATTCATGTACCGCCCTGGCTGGCATAAAGCCAATGCAGATGCACTTAGTCATCTTCCATTACCGGGTACTCTTATCAATACACCAATTCCATAAGAATTAGCGTTATTGTTAAATTTCTTAGATCCATCACCTGTATGTGCCAAACAGATCAAGAATTAGATGAACAGAGACGCAGTACCATAAAAAGTCAAAGACTTTGTTTTACAAGGACGGTCAAGAACACTTGTGTCTGATGACTCACGGCCATTTTATTCCAGAAACACTGAACTGAGTTGTCAGGATGGAATTTTGCTGTGGGGCCCTCTCACAGGGTAAAGAGTCAATCTTGGCAGAGCCCCACAGTGCACACCCAGGCATATCGAAGATGAAGATGCTGGCACGTGGCTATGTCTGGTGGCCAGGAATAGACAGTGACATCGAGAGCGTGGTTAAACACTGTTCCCTTTGCCAGCAACAACTGAAGCTGCATATTTCTGCTCCTCTTCACCCATGGGAATGGCCTGGTCGATCTTGGGTTAGACTGCATATTGACTATGTGGGACTATTTCTAAGCACCATGTTCCTATTAATCATCAATGCACATTTGAAATGGCTTGATGTCTATGAAGTAAAAACGCCAACTCCAGCCGCAACTATTGAAAAGCTGCATCATTCCTTCAGTATGTATGGTTTACCTGAGATTATTGTTTCTGATAATGATACAGTTTTCACCAACATGGAATTTCAGATGTTCACGGACCTGAACAGTATCCGGCACATAAAGATCGCTTCCTGGCATCCTTCACCCAATGGTCTCGCCGAAAGAGCTGTCCAGACCTTTCAAGCTGGTATGAAGAAGTTGTCCAGAGGTAATCTGGAGTCTCGTCATTCCAGATTTCTCCTCAGTTACTGTACAATGCTACATGCTACTGCAGGGTCAACACCATCATAGTTACTGGAGAAATGCCGTTTGCATACGCACTTACATTTGGTGATTCCAGATCTAGAGGGGAAGGTGACATAGAGCCAGGATAATCAAAAATTGAACCATGATCCATACAGAAAGGCTAATACATTCCATGTAGGTGACCCTGTGTACATATGTAATTTTGGAGGTGGACCCTGTTGGTGTCCAGGAACCATAATTTCAGAGACGGTCCAATATCTTTTCAAGTGCAAATCGAAGATAGAATTGTATGTAACCACATAGATAATATTCGGGCTAGAGAAACATCCCAACAAATGCCAGATCAACCTGTGACTGATGTTTCGCTGCCGACTTCTGATGTGTGTGATCATCCTAGAGCTGCTATTCCAGACCTATCTAACAAGTTACCGAATACAGAGCTACCCAGTTCCAATAATGCATCTCCTAGTGCAGCTCCAGATCCTGTTGATCCTGTTCAGCAACCTCCTCGGGAGAGCTACGTCACTCTCGCCGCCATCACCTGCCTCCTCAGAGACTCAATTTGTAAACACCAGAGACTGGACAAATGTTCACTGGATTTTCTGACATGTTTTTTATTGTAAATGTAAGAAACTTAAAGGGGGAGAAAGTGGAGTAAGGAGATGTATTGCCCCTCCCTCCTGTCAATCGCTTATCATATGATGCGATTGCGGGGGGGCTTTGACCAATAAGCATATTGCACGGGTAATCCTGTGGGCGGGGCTTCCAACGGAGAGATCCAGTCGAGTGTGCAAGCACCTCTACATGTCTCCTAAATAAAGTTTAGCCTTTTCTTTTCCAAACCCTTTGCTCCATCGGGTTATTACAAGTGAGAACACACGGTGTCCTTCGGTACACTTAAGGCCCATTATGACCAGTGGGCACTGCAGGGGCTTGAGTTCATTATCAGCCCCAGGAATGCAATTTTAATTTAATTCTGATAAGTTTTCTTTAAAGTTTTGTTTTTTTGTTACTGTGCCCCTTTAAGGGGCTGTTAATTAGCTTATTAGATGCATGGTTTATTTGGTTATTTGATTTATTAAGAAGAGTATAAAAAGACACTCCCTTCACGGGGTAGTTCATAAAGGACAAAGCTTGATTGGCATCCCTTCCACAAACATTCACTCCCTCCACCACTGATGCTCAGTAGCAGCAGTGTGTGCCATCTACAAGATGCACTGCAGGAATTCACCAAAGCTCCTTAGACAGCATCTTCCAAACCCACAACCACTACCATCTAGAAGGACAAGGGCAGCAGATAGATGAGAACACCACCACCTGGAAGTTCCCCACCAAGTCACTCACCACCCTGACTTGGAAATATATCGCAGTTCCTTCACTGTTGCTGGGTCAAAATCCTGGAACTCCCTCCCTAACAGCACTGTGGGTGTACTTACACCACAGGAACTGCAGCGGTTCAAGAAGGCAGCTCACCACCACCTTCTCAAGGGCAGTTAGGAATGGGCAATAAAATGCCAGCCTAGTCAGCAATGCCCACATCCCATAAATGAATTAAAAAATTGATCAGATTTACTCAAAAAGATTATAAACTCAGCAGCCTAGCTCTGAGAGAGTACAAGAGAGCTGGTGTGGATATCAATACACCGGCACTGTGTGGGGTCTCCTGAGTTTACCATCAAGACCTTTCCTGCACTTGACATAGGGGGACCTAGCAAAAGATTGTGTTCCTACTTGAGAGACTGAGGAAGTTATTGTTGATGTGGGTTGAGCCACAGGATATTTACTGAATCGATCATTTTGTACAGTTTTGATGGATGGAGACTGTGTGAATACTTTGGGTCACATGGTCACCGTGGAAACGCTGCAAGGCATTGCAATGTTGACATACAATCAGCCTGGATCATCTGAAACCATGGCTCCCCGCCCCCACCCCAGAGCTAGTGTTCCTGCCTTAGGGAAGTGGGTATCTTTCACCCTGGTGAGTGTGGGAAGGGGTTCACATGCCCATTGGAAGCTCACCTGTAGGTTCATACAGGAGAGAAACCATTTCAGTGTCTAAGTCTGAAAAAAAGACTCTCCACCTTGTCGAAGCTGGAGATACAGCAATGCACTCACATTGGGGATAAACCGATTGCCTGCCAAGTGTCTCCTGTGAGCTGTCAGTTGGCAACCAAGCTCATGCTGGGGAGGAAGAGATTGAATGGAAGATGAATTGGATGGTGCATGCCCTGTTGAGGCGCTGAGCAGGGGAGGGGTGAAGTTTTTCAACAAGAACCAGGGTATAAAAGACATCGGAAAATGTATATGGGGGATAAGGGTGGTGGTCTCGGAACAGAATGTACGGGAACTGAGGAGCAGAGGGTGACGTGAGGGGTCATTGAGGTCACGATTCAGTCGGTGAGACATTAGAGGTCAGTGAGGGGTGCTGTACCCCTGAGAGTGAATGATCAGGGTTCAGAGCTGGAGAATGGAGTAACCATGGGCAGGGAGTCTCTAAAGTGGGGGCAAGTGTTGAGGGAAGCCAAGAAAGTGAGGACATGAACGGAGTCCAGTTAAAAAAGTAGATACAAAGCGGGTGAGGACTCTCAGGCACTAGAAATCTGCCACCAACTGGTCTAAGTTGCCCTCTGGAGTAAGATTGCCAGTTTAGTGCCAATTTGGTTCAGGGGTTCAAACCAGGAAGAGCCTCTCTCCCCTGGAATAAAGGAATCGGGGTGGGGGGGATATGCAAATAAATGTTGGTGCTGAGAGCTGAGTTTCAGCTGATGGAGAGTCACTCCCAACTCCCAATTTCAAATTCCTGAAAATCATTTGAAAATCTATTCTAAACCCATTCTTCCTTTCGCTGGTGCACACCAGTCAAATTCTTAATTAAATTGAATCCGTTTTTTTGATTATGTAGAAACATTTGAAACATGCTGACTGGTGCATGTGTGATTCAGAGATACTCACTTAGAAAACCCTCCTCGAAGGGGCAGAAATTCACCAGGTTCATTCTTCCCATTGAGGGTGAGGCTGGCATCGAGTGAAGTGACTTTTACACCAATGGTACAGTTACATCAGGAGCGAGCAGGGTTTACTCGTCTGTGCTACTTCAGCTGATTTCACAATGTATCGAGAAATCAATGTATTTAATATTGTGTCTCCTTTTGCAAATAAGCTTCACATCTGAATCATGGTTTCATAGAGAAAATGTATTTTCTATTACAGTAGAAATTAGAATGAAACAGTATCTACAATTGACGCGCTCCCAACAATAAGAAAATCTTCTGACTCCCCAAATCCCGTCCCTTACCTGAAAAAAAGCCCCACCCCAGAATAAACCCTTAACAACAACAACAACCACTTATATTTATATAGCACCTTTACAGTAACAAAACTTATCAAGGCGCTTCAGAACAACATTATAAAATAAGGAAGGGCACTGAGTCACATAAAGCGCTATTAGATCAGGAGACCAAAAGCTTGATCAAAGAGCTGGGCTTTAAGGAGTGTGTTAAAGGAGGAAAGCCAGGTAGAGAGGTGCAGAGGTGTAGGGGGGGGATTCGAGAACTTGGGGCTCAATGCAGCTGTAGGCGCGGCCACCAATGGTGGAGGGATTAAAGTTGGGGCTGCTGAAGAGGCCAGAAGGAGAGGAGTGTAGATATCTCGGAGTGTTGTGGGGCTGGAGGAGACTTTGGAGATAGGGAGGGGCAAAGCCATGATGGGATTTCAAAACAAGGATAAGAATTTTGAAATCAGTATGTTCCTTAACCGGCAACCAATGTAGGTCAGTGAGCACATTGACGGGGGCATGGGGGGGGGGTGTGAGGGAGGGGGGGGTGTGAGGGGGGGGGGGGTAAGGGGGAGGTGAAGGGGGTTGAGAGGGGGGTTGGGGGGGGCGGTGAGGGGGTTGATAGGTGAACAGGTCTTGGTGAAAGTTAAGACACGGGCAGCAGGGTTTTGGATAACCTCAAGTTTGCAGCACCCAGACAGGCATTGGAATAGCGAAGTCTGAAGATAACAAAGACATAATTGATGGTTTCAGCAGGAGATGAGCTGAGACAGGAGTAAAGTCAGGCGATGTCACAGAGGTGGGAATGGGCAGTTTTAGCGATGGCGCGAATGCGAGGTCAGAAGCTCATCTCAGGGTCAAATGCTTTTTTCCATTTTTTTTATGGGATGTGAGTGTTGCTGCCATCACCAGCATTTGTCGCCCTTCAGCATCAATATCCCACACAGCAGATTAGGAAGCTACAACTCAACATGACGCAGTTTAAGAGCAGCAGCATTGTAACCCTCATCATACAATCCAGGAGAGAAGAACGGAAAGAGTTTCATACGGAATCTGAAAGTGAAGGAGTGGAGAATGGACATATCATCAGCATTGTAAAAGGTCGCCTGTCTGTCCTCATAGTGCAGGTAAACCCCGATGGTCCTGGGCTTCACACACACAGTCAGAGGGACTGCTGACCTTCTGGTCACTCCATATTCATTTCCATTACTCAGCCATAGAGGCCAGTATCCATTTGCAGGACAGAGTGTTACATCTCCCTTCCTATTGGCTGACTCTTTGACCACACACAATGCCCAGTCAGTCTTGTCTCTGACCTTCACCTCCCAGTAATGTTTCCCTGATGTGAATCCCTGTGACCCCAGGACACAAAGACACACATCAAATCTCTCCGGATTATCAGGACGCATCGGGTTTCTTCTGTCACTGCTTTCCACACTGGTCAGGTCTTCAGACAGGATGAGGTCAGGATCAGCTGTGTTTGGGTCCAGGGTCAGTGAGGCTGCGACTAGGGAAAATAAAGTAGAGAACATGATAAATATTATACACTGTGGAAGAAGGGTGGACAAAGGTTAATCTCTCAAGTCTGCAAAATATCTCTCGGCACCCAGTCCATGATGTCTGTGTCACTGAATACTGCAGAGTGGGTACAGTGTACACTCAGTTATATTACCGGTGTGTACAATGAAAAGATATTACAGACTACGTACAGTGTGCAGTTAGATATATTCCCAGACGCCAGTATGCACAGTGAACAGATATTACAGACTGGGTACAGTGTGCAGTTAGATATATTTCAAGGATGAGCCGTGTTTGGGTCCAGCGTCAATGAGGATGAAACTGGGGAAATTAAAAATATATCATGTTAAATATTTTACACACAGGAAGCTGGATGAATGAGTGTTAATATCTGGTGTCTTTATAACAGGACTTGGCACCAAGTCCAAATTTCTATATCAGTTAATACTGCAGAGTGGGTACAATGTACAGTTAGATATATTCCCAGACTCCAGTGTGTACAGTGAACAGATAATACACACAGGGTACAGTGTACAGTTAGATATATTCCTGGACTCGTGTGTACAGTGAACAGATATTACAGACTGAGCACAGTGTACCATTAGATATATTCCCAGATTCCAGTGTGTACAGTGAACAGACATTACAGTCTGAGTACAGTTTACAATTAGATATATTTGCAGACTCCAGTGCGTACAGTGAACAGATGTTACAATCTGGGTACAGTGTACAGTTAGATATATTCCTAGACTCCAGTGTGTACAGGGAACAGATATTACAGACTGGGTACAGTGTGCAGTTAGATATATTCCCAGACTCCAGTGTGTACAGTGAAGAGATATTACTGTCTGGGTACCGTGTACAGTTTGATATATTCCCAAAATCCAGTGTGCACAGTGAACATATATTACAGACTGGGTACAGTGTACAGTATGATATATTCCCAGACTCAAGTATGCACAGTGAACAGATATTACAGACTGGATACAGTGTGCAGTTAGATATATTCCCAGGCTCCAGTGTGTACAGTGAACAGATATTACAGACTGGGCACAGTGTACAGTTAGATATATTCCCAGACTCCAGTGTGTACAGTGAACAGATATAACAGACTGGGTACAGTGTGCAGTGAGATATATTCCCAGACTCCAGTGTGTACAATGAACAAATATTACAGACTGGGTATCGTGCAGTTGGATATATTCCCAGACTCCAGTGTGTACAGTGAACAAATATTACAGACAGGGTACAATGTGCAGTGAGATATTGTCCCATCTCCAATGTGTACAGTGAACATATATCACAGACTGGGTACAGTGTGCAATTAGATATATTCCCAGACACCAGTGTGAACAGTGAGCAGATATTACAGTCTGGGTACAGTGTGCAGTTAGATATATTCCCAGACTCCAGTGTGTACAGTGAACAGATATTACAGACTGGGTACAGTGTGCAGTGAGATATATTCCCAGACTCCAGTGTGTACAATGAACAAATATTACAGACTGGGTATCGTGCAGTTGGATATATTCCCAGACTCCAGTGTGTACAGTGAACAGATATTACAGACTGGGTACACTGTACAGTTAGATATATTCCCAGACGCCAGTGTGTACAGTGAACAGATATTAAAGACTGGATACAATGTGCAGTTAGATATATTCCCAGACTCCAGTGTGTACAATGAACAAATATTACAGACTGAGTATTGTGCAGTTGGATATATTCCCAGACTCCAGTGTGTACAGTGAACAGATATTACAGACTGGGTACACTGTACAGTTAGATATATTCCCAGACGCCAGTGTGTACAGTGAACAGATATTAAAGACTGGATACAATGTGCAGTTAGATATATTCCCAGACTCCAGTGTGTACAATGAACAAATATTACAGACTGAGTATTGTGCAGTTGGATATATTCCCAGACTCCAGTGTGTACAGTGAACAGATATTACAGACTGGGTACACTGTACAGTTAGATATATTCCCAGACGCCAGTGTGTACAGTGAACAGATATTAAAGACTGGATACAATGTGCAGTTAGATATATTCCCAGACTCCAGTGTGTACAATGAACAAATATTACAGAATGGATATTGTGCAGTTGGATATATTCCCAGACTCCAGTGTGCATAGTGAACAGGTATTACAGACTGGGTACAGTGTGCAGTTTGATATATTCCCAGACTCCAGTATGTACCGTGAACAGATATTACAGACTGGGTAGAGAGTACAGTTTGATATATTCCCAGACTCCAGTGTGTACGGTGAACAGATATTACAGACTGGGTACAATGTACAGTTAGATATATTCCCAGACTCCAGTGTGTACGGTGAACAGATATTACAGACTGGGCACAGTGTACAGTTAGATATGTTCCATCTCCAGTGTTCACATTGAACAGGTATTACGTACTGGGTACAGTGTGCAGTTGAAGATATTCCCAGACTCCAGTGAGTACAGTGAACAGATATTACAGACTGGGTACAGTGTACAGTTAGATATGTTCCCAGATTCCTGTTTGTACTGTGAACAGATATTACAGACTGGGTAGAGTGTACAGTTAGATATATTCCCAGACTCCAGTATGTATGGTGAACAGATATTACATGCTGTGTATAGTGTGAACTGAGATATATTCCCAGACTCCAGTGTGTACAGTAAACTGGTATTACAGACTGGGTACAGTGTACAGTTTGATATATTCCCAGTCTTCAGTGTGCAGAGTGAACATATATTACAGAATGGGTACAGTGTACAGTTAGATATATTCCCAGACTCCAGTGTGTACAGTGAACAGATATTACAGACTGGGTTCAGTATACTGTTAGATATATTCCCAGACTCCAGTGTGTACAGTGAACTGATATTACAGACTGGATACAGTGTGCAGTTAGAAATATTCCCAGACTTCAGTGTGTACAGTGAACAGATATTACAGACTGGGCACAGTGTACAGTTAGATATATTCCCAGACTTCAGTGTGTACAGTGAACAGATATTACAGACTGGGTACAGTGTACAGTTAGTTACACTCCGAGACTCCAGTGTGTACAGTGAACAGATATTACACACTAGGTACAGTGTACAGTTAGATATATTCCCAGACTCCAGTGTGTACAGTGAAGAGATATTACAGACTGGGTACAGTGTACAGTTAGTTACACTCCGAGACTCCAGTGTGTACAGTGAACAGATATTACACACTAGGTACAGTGTACAGTTAGATATATTCCCAGACTCCAGTGTGTACAGTGAAGAGATATTACAGACTGGGTACAGTGTAGAGGGTCAGGGAGAGCCAGCATAAAACCCAACAAAAACTGCTGAAGTTCCTTACCTGGGGAGATGATGTGTTTCATTTCCTTCCACACTGTGTAGAGTAACGGGCCTTGAGATCCTGTGTATTGCAGTCTTGAAAACACTGCTGTAAACTTCGTCTCTCTCTGCACCTTTCCCTTCCTCCTCTTTGGCCAGGTACCTGTTTAAATTGGGATTGCTTTAATCACTCACTGCTGGATACAAACTGTGGTCACAGTGTAAAACCATGTGTGAGTTTGGATTAGATACTCACCTTTCTCTCAATCTTTTCAGCTCCTGCAGGACAGAGAATCAGAAATAATTTAATAAATATACGGTGCTGGTACATTGTACTTTTTAATGAGGTAGAATCAGTGATTTTCGTAGAATGTGAGGGGATCAGGACGGAGTTTTCACTGACGGGTTCCACTGATGTTACCACCCCCTCCCGTCCCCAGTTACACTTGACAGGGTTTCCTCTGCTGCTGTAGACTTTGAAGGTTCACTGATCTGTTCATTTTATTTCTGGTCTCCATTTTCCCAGGAAATCAGAGCTTGTTTCTTGTCTGTGTGGCTCTGCGCCGGGGTCATGGTGTTAATCCTAATCTCAGCATCCTCTCTATATTGAGACAACAGCCAGAGTACCAGCTCCTGGACACTTTCAGGCAGCTCCAGGGCAACATGTACCTGTCTACACATCAAATGTGAACTGGAGTAGGCTCCTTGTGATGCCCACACAGTCAAATAAGCTCCTATTGCTCAGCAAGTGAACAGGTATCATCCATGGGACTGAACCCCAACATGTCTCTGCTCTCAGGACAAGTACAGCTCAACCTCAGTGGGGAAACCTCAGTCATCTATAGGAGGTCATGAGTTCACGAAATATTTATAGGTGAAAGAAGCCACTCAGCCCATTGGTTCCTCTATGTAGGCAGACGATCAGGGCTGCCCATATTGCATCATTTGGTAAAGAACTGTAACTATGAGGATAGATTGGAGAGGTTGGGACTGTTTTCCTTGGAGAAAAGAAGGCTAAGAGGAGACTTGAAAGAGCTGTTCAAGATCCTGAGGGGTATGGGCAGGGTAAATAGTGAGAAACTGTTCCCGCTTAAGAGAGCATCAAGAGCAAGGATTAAAAACAATTGGCGAAAGGAGTAAGAGTGACGTGAGTAAAAAATGTTTCACCCAAAGGGTGGCTGGAGCCTGGAATGAATTTCCTGAGAGGATAATGGAGGCAGATTCGATTGAGGTATTCAAAAGGGAATTGGGTTGCTTTCTGAAAAGAGAGAATGTTGGGTCACCGCTTGGACTCCCATTTTTCATAGTGAAGAGCAACTTCTATTGTTTGATGGGAATTGAGTGTCCCTGGCTAGGCCAGTGTTTTTTCCCCTTTCTCTAATTGCCCTTGAGAAGGTGGTGGTGAGCTGCCTTCTTGAACCGCTGCAGTCCATGTGTAGGTACACCCACAGTGCTGTTAGGGAGAGAGTTCCAGGATTTTGACCCAGGGACGGTGAAGGAATGGTGATATATTTCCAAGTCAGGATGGTGAGTGCCTTGAAGGGAAACTTCCAGCTGGTGGTGTTCCTATGCATCTGCTACACTTGGAAATCTGGGTGATAGGATTCTCGAGCTTGGAAGGTTCTCTTGAAGAAGGCTTGTTGAGCTCCTGCAGTGCATCCTGTATATAGTGCACACTGCTGCCACTGTGCGTGGGGGTCGAGGGAATGAATGTTTAAGTTGGTCGATTGGTTGTCAGTCAAGCAGGCTGTTTGCACCATGTGGTGTAGGTACGCCAACAGTGCTATTAGGGAGGGATGTTGAGCTTTGTGTGTTGTTGGAGCCACGGTCATCCAGGCAAGTGGATAATATTCCATCGCACTCCTGACTTGAGCCTTACAGATGGTGGACAGGCTATGGGGAGTCAGGAGGTGAGTTACTTGCTGCAAAGTTCCCATTTATCATCTCCTCTTGGTATTTATATGGCTAGTCCAGTTCAGTTTCTAGTCAATGGTAACAGGATGTTAATAGTGGGGGATTCAGCGATGGTAATGCCATTGAATGTCGAGGGGAGATGGTTAGATTCTCTTATTGGACATAGTCATTTCCTGACACTCGTGTGGTGCGTATCTTACTTGCCACTTGTCAGCCCAAGCCTGGATATTGTCCAGGTTTTGCTGCATTTGCACATGGACTGCTTCAGTATCTGAGGAGTTGCGAACGGTGCTGAACTTTGTGCAATCATCAGTGAACATCCCCACTTCTGACCTTATGATGGAAGGAAGGTCTTTGATGAAATAGCTGAAGATGTTTAGGCCGAGGACACTATCCTGAGGAACTCCTGCAGTGATGTCCTGGAGCTGAGGTGATTGACCTTCACAACCAAAACCATCTTCCTTTGTGCTAGGTATGACTGAAACCAGTAGAGAGTTTTCCCCCTGATTCCCTTTGGCTCCAGTTTTGCTTGGGCTCCTTGATGCCACACTCTGTCAAATACTGCCTTGATATCAGGGGCAACCACTGTCAAGTGGCTGACTTGCCCCGGCGGAACCCAAACTGAGCATTAGAGAGCAGGTTATTGCTAAGTAAGTGCTGCTTGATAGCACTGTTGATGATCCCCTCCATCACTTTACTGATGATGGAGAGTACACTGATGGGGCGGTAATTGGCCAGGTTGGATTTGTCCTGCTTTTTGTGTGCAGAACATACCTGGGCAATTTTCCATATAGCCACATAGATGCCATTGTTGTAGCTGTACTGGAACAGCTTGGCTAGGGGTGCTGAAAGTTCTGGAGCACAAGTCTTCAGGACTATTGCAGGAATATTGTCAGGGCCCATAGGCTTTGCAGTATCCAGTCCCTTCAGCCATTTCTTGATGTTATGTGGAGTGAATTGAATTGGCTGAAGACTGGCATCTGCGATGCTGGGGACCTCTGGAGGAGGCTGAGAGGGATCATCTACTCGGCACTTCTGGCTGAAGATTGTTGTAAACGCTTCAGCCTTATCTTTTGCACTGCTGTGCTGGGCTCCTCCATCATTGAGGAAGGGGATATTTATGGAGCCACCTCCTCCGGTGAGCTGTTTAACTTTCCACCACCATTCACGACTGGATGTGGCAGGACTGCTGAGCGTGGCTCTGATCTGTTGTGGGTTTGCTTGGCTCTGCCAGTTTCATGCTGCTTCTGCTATTTGGCACGTGTGTGGTCCCGTGTTGTAGTTTCACTGGATCAGTATGCCTGGTGCTGCTCCCGGCATGATCTCCTGAACTCTCCATTGAACCAGGATTGATCCCCCGGTTCGATGGTAATGGTAGACTGAGGGACATGTAGGGCCATGAGTTACAGATTCTGGTTGAGTACAATGCTGCTGATGGCCCACAGCTTCTCATGGATGCCCCAGTTTTGAACTCTGTTCAATCTTTCCTGTTAGATATAAACATTCAGTCCTGATAACATGTTTGTAAGTGTTTTGTTGCATCTTCTCCATTACTTTCATATCCTTCTTAACATGGGGAGACTTGAAGTATGTACAATATTCCGAGTGTGATCCAACTGCTCTTTATGGTCAGTAAGATGACTTTTGCCTGAACCCTTTACTCACATAGGGATTACATCAGAGGTCACATGACGCAAGTCACATGACTATGGCGAGCCACAGTACACAAAGTGACAACAGTGCGCAAAGGTATTTCTCCAACCATTCCCTTTCTGATAAAAGAAAAATAACATATTGCATGCATTATCATTTGCAGTTGAAAGTTACCTCCATTGTCTATAAAGAAAGTTAGATTAGAAAACCTCAGTCTAATCGATCTCACTTTCTGCTCCTCAGTGAGGTCTAGGGTGTAGTACAGCTTGTAGTACCCTTTGCTCAGCACTGATAACAGTTTTGCATCTCTTCTTTGTTCAGGTTTCTCTGGCAATTTAATAGTTCTTTTTATTCATTCACGGGATGTGGGTTTCACTGGCTGGGCCAGCATTTATTGCCCACCCCTAGTTACCCTTGAGAAGGTGATGGTGAGCTTCCTTCTTGAACAGCTGCAGTCCATGTGGTGTAGGTACACCCACAGTGCTGTTAGGGAGGGAGTTCCAGGATTTTGACCCAGCGACAGTGAAGGAATGGCAATATATTTCCAAGTCAGGATGGTGAGTGACTTGGAGGGAGACTTCCAGGTGGTGGTGTTCCCAACTATCTTCTGCCATTGTCCTGCTAGATGGTAGTGGTGTTGGGTTTGGAAGGTGCTGTCTCAGGAGCCTTGGTGAGTTTCTGCAGTGCATCTTGTAGATGGTACACACTGCTGCCACTCTACATCAGTGGTGGAGGGAATGGATGTTTGTGGATGTAGTGCCGATCAAGCGGGCTGCTTTTTCCTCGACGATGTCAAACTTCTTGAGTGTGGTGGGTGCTGCACTCATCCAGGCAAGTGGGGAGTATTCCATCACACTCATGGCTTGTGCCTTGTAGATGGTGGACAGGCTTTGGGGGGGTCAGAATGTGAGTTAATCGTTGTAGGTTTTCCTAGCCTCTGACCTGCTCTTGTAGCTACAGTATTTATATAGATATATTTCTTTATTCGTTCCTGGGACGTGGGCATCACTGGCTGGACCACTAATCCAGTTCAGTTTCTGGTCAATGGTAACCCCCCCAGGATGTTGACAGTGGGGGATTCAGCAATAGTAATGCCATTGAACACCAAGGGGTGATGGTTAGATTCTCTCTTGTTGGAGATGGTCATTGCCTGGCACTTGTGTGGTGCGAATGTTACTTGCCACTTGTCAGCCCAAGCCTGGATATTGTCCAGGTCTTGTTGCATTTGGACATGGACTGCATCAGTATCTGAGGGGTCGCGAATGGTGCTGAACATTGTGCAATCATCAGCAAACATCCCCACTTCTGATCTTATGATGGAAGGAAGGTCATTGATGAAGCAGCTGAAGATGGTTGGGGGAAGGACACTACCCTGAGGAACTCCTGCAGTGATGTCCTGGAGCTGAGGTGATTGACCTCCAACAACCACAACCATCTTACTTTGTGCTAGGTATGACTCCAACCAGCGGAGAGCTTTCCTCCCGATTCCAATTGCCTCCAGTTTTGCTCGGGCTCCTTGATGCCACACCCGGTCAAATGTTGCCTGGGTGACAAGGGTAATTACTCTCACCTCACCTCGGGAGTTCAGCTCTTTTGTCCATGTTTGATCCAAGGCTGCAATGTGGTTAGGAGCTGAGCGGCCCTGACGGAACTCAAACTGGGCGTCAATGGGCGGGTTATTGCTAAGTATGTGCTGCTTGATAGCACTATTGATGACCCCTTCCATCACATTACTGATGATGCAGAATAGACTGATGGGCCGGTAATTGGCCTGGTTGGATTTGTCCTGCTTTTTGTGTAAAGGACAAACCTGGGCAATTTTCCACATAGCCGGGTAAATGCCAGTGTTGTAGCTGTACTAGAACAGCTTGGCTAGGGGCGCAGCAAGTTCTGGAGCACAATTCTCCAGTACTATTGCCGGAATATTGTCAGGGCCCATAGCCTTTATAATATCTAGTGCCTTCAGCCATTTCTTGATATCATGTAGAGTGAATCGAATTGGCTGAAGACTGGCATCTGTGATGCTGGGGACTTCCGGAGGAGGCTGAGATGGATCATCCACTTGGCACTTCTGGCTGAAGATTGTAGCAAATGCTTCAGCCTTATCTTTTGCACTGATGTGCTGGGCTCCTCTATCATTGCGGATGGGGATATTTGTGGAGCCTCCTCCTCCAGTGAGTTGTTTAATTGTCCACTACCATTCAAGACTGGATGTGGCAGGACTGCAGAGCTTATGTCCGATCTGTTGGTGGTGGGATCGCTTAGCTCTGTCTATCACTTGCTACTTATGTTGTTTGGCATGCAAGTAGTCCTGTGTTATAGCTTCACCAGGTTGGCACCTAATTTTTTTTAATGTATGCCTGGTGCTGCTCCTGGCATGCCCTTCAGCATTCTTCATTGAACCAGGGTTGATTCCCTGGTTTGATGGTAATGTTAGAGTGGGGGATATGCCAGGCCATGAAGTTACAGATTGTGTTCAAGTACAATTCTGCTGCTGCTGATGGCCCACAGTGCCTCATGGATGTCCAGTCTTGAGTTGCTAGATCTGTTCAAAATTTATTCCATTTAGCACGTTGGTGGTGCCACACAACACGATGGAGTCTATCATCAATGTGAAGGTGGGACTTTGTCTTCACAATGACTGTGTGGTGGTCAGTCCTACCGACACTGTCATGGACAGGTGCATCTGCGGCAGGCAGATTGGTGAGGATGAGGTCAAGTATGTTTTTCATCTTGTTGGTTCCCTCACCACCTGCCACAGACCCAGTCTAGCAGTTATGCCCTTTTGGACTCGGCCAGTAGTGGTGCTACCGAGCCACTCTTGGTGATGGACATTGAAGTCCCCCACCCAGAGTACATTCTGCACCCTTGCCACCCTCAGTGCTTCCTCCAAGTGATGTTCAACATGGAGGAGCACTGATTCATCAGCTGAGGGAGGGTGGTACGTGGTAATCAGCAGGAGATTTCCTTGCTCATGTTTGACCTGGTGTCATGAGACTTCATGGGGTCCAGAGTCAATGTTGAGGACTCCCAGGACATACCGATGGTGGTACCTGGGGCATTTATCTATAAGGTATGGTTCTGTGAGGATGACTATGTCAGGCTGTTGCTTGACTAGTCTGAGAGACAGCTCTCCCAATTTTGGCACAAGCCCCCAGATGTTAGTAAAGAGGACTTTGCAAGGTCGACAGGGCTGAATTTGCAGCTGTTGTTTCCGGTGCCTAGGTTGATGCCGGGTGGTCCATCTGGTTTCATTCCTTTTTGTGTCTTTGTTGGGGTTTGATGCAACTGAGTATCTTGCTAGGCCAGTTCAGAAGCCATTTAAGAGTCAACCACATTGCTGTGGGTCTGGAGTCACATATAGGCCAGACCAGGTAAGGACAGCAGATTTCCCTCCCTAAATGGGATTAGTGAGCCAGGTGGGTATTTACAACAATCGAAAATGGTTTCATGGTCACCATCAGACATTTAATTAAATTCAAATTCCACCATCTGCCGTGGCGGGATTCGAACCTAGGTCCCCAGAGCATTTACCAGGGACAATACCACTACATCATCGCCTCCCCCCTCTATTGGGACTGGAAGAATTTCTAATTTACATTCAAACTTCCCTTCATCTCTATAGGAGCAGGGACAGGAATATAAAACCACACTGACTCACCCAGCAGTTAATGTCCTGTGCAAAGTTGCAGACTGAAGTTTCAATTATTTTCAATTATTTTACAGCAGCTGGTTCTCTTTAGGCTTTCAAAATCCACTCAAATTTAGCTGCGCACTCCTGACACCATGTTCCATGTGGTTGGTAAAGTGGCTTCTGCCTGAATCCCTTACTCACAAGGGAATGAATTCAGAAGTCACATGATTTTGGCAAATCACAGTACACAACAGGCAACAGTGCACGAAGACAATTCTCTAAACACTAACCAGCTTTAAAACATATTCTTGACTTATACATTCTTTCTTCTGTTCAAGGTGGAAACAAATGTACAATACGCTCACAACTTCCTCTGTCCCTTGTGTATGTGTGTGTGTGTCTGTGTGCATGCATATGTGTGTGGTGTGTGCACGTGTATGTCTGTGTGCTGTGTGTGTTTGTACGTGTATGTCTATGTGTGCATGTCTGACTGTGTGTTTGCGTGTGTCTATATTTGTGCACGTGTGTGTGTCTGTGTGTGTGCACTTGCGTGTGTCTGCATGTGTATGTCTCTGTGTGTGTGTGTCTGTGTGTATGTGTATGTGTCTGTGTGTGTGTGTTGGTGTGTGTGTATTGGGGTGTGTGTGTTGGTGTGTGTGTGTGCATGTGTGTGTGCGTGTGTGTGTGTGTTGGTGTGTTAGTGTGTGTTGGTGTGCGTGTGTGTTGGTGTGTGTGTGTGTGTGTTGGTGTGCGTGTGTGTGTTGGTGTGTGTGTGTGAGTCCATTGGTGGGAAAGGAAAACTGGGCAGAATATAAAACTGATTTGCCATTGCCTCCCAAGAGGAATTTCCACCTGTCTGTGTTTGGAACCACCTGCTAATGGCTAACCTCCTGTTCCCTGGTTTGTCTCCACTGGGTCTGGTTTCCTATCCCGACCCTCCCCGCCACCTAACTAGTTTGAATGATTTCTAATTGCTGTCTCAATGTTCCTGACAAGTCTCTTTGTGTCTCTTTGATTCAGATACAACTCATCTCTTCTCTCCCACTCCTTTTCTGGACCTTTTTACTCTGGTTCCAGTTATACTGCAATCAGTATGAGGTGCTGACTGTTTGGAACTGTCTCCCTGACACTCCGAGCTCAATCCTGACTGATAGCTGTTGTCCTCAGTTATACTGCACGCTGGGCATTGTTGTGATGGGGTTTGAGCACTATTAGAACATGTTGTTTACAATTACACCAACAGCTTGAGGATTGCATTACAAAGGGTCACCTTGAGAAAAGAGATACTGTCTTGCTGCTCGATGTCTACACAAAGGTTCAATATCTTCTCCTCAAGTGACGTCAGCTCCTCTTCAATTCTTTTCAGGTTCTCCTCCATTGGTCGCAGATCTTCCTCCTTTTGTCTCCTCAGCTCTTTGATTAAATCTTTCTCTTTCTCTCCTAGATATTGATGGATTTTAGCAAACTGTGCAGTGATGTCTTGCTCCAAGGATCCAGTCAATTCCTAAGATAGTGAGAGAGATCATTTAAACAGTGGATTGTTAAAGGGTCGCAGTGTTTAAAGGGAACTGAAGTAATACTCACATCCAGTTCTGCAATCTTCCTCTCCTGTTTCCCTTTTATGTTACTTGATATTTTCTTTTCATCCACCGTGGTATCCAGGAACGAATTCAACTGGTCCTAAAAAAGGAATGAGATTTCACCATGATCTGATTGCATCATGCATTTACATCACACACTGTGAGGACTGGTGTCCAGGGAATGTTACATGTGGCACTAGTGTGTACCCCTTTCTTTATAAAAGGCAGAGTGAAAAGTATTCAAACAGACCAGGCACAACTTGAAACCAACAACGCATTTATGGTATATAAAATATATAAATGGATTTGGTAGGCTGGACATTGTTAATTGTTTATTGATTGCATTTAATGGTCCATTGGATATGAACTGGAGGCTCACTGAACCCCCTATAAATAGGCACAGACAAAATCTATGGCAGTTGGAGAAGTAGACTTGTAATGCGTAACACTGTAAATTATTAAATATAAAAGTGTGTAAATATTGACTCCAATTTGATCCTTCACCAACTGGTTTTCCAGACTAACATAGCAGCAGTGGATGGTTGACTAAAGGTGAAGGTTGGAAACTAGGAAAATGGAAAATTACCCTCCCATATTCTCAGAGTCTGAACCATGTATTGAATGGAAGAATGAAGTGGATATGTGGACACAGGTTACATCGTTACCAAGGGAAAAACAAGGTATGGCATTGGCATTGTTTCTTCCTACCAAAGGTAAAAAAGAACCAAAGTAAAATATTTTGCGAGCTGCATAGTCGGATAGTGATGAAGGATTGGATCTTCCATTCGGGTTCTTGGATGATATTTACAAGAAAAATTATTTGTTTAGTGTCTGAAGCATAGTCAGATTTTGGAAAATAGACAGAAATTCCACAGAGGAATATAAGATGGATTTTAAGAGATTGCTTAAAAGATAGAATTCTATTGGCTATCCCTGGAACAGTATGAGTATTTAAGTTACTGGATTGTGATAAGATGTCTCATAGGTCGGAGAGGGTTGTACAAGGAACACAGAAAGCTAGCATGCAGGTACAGCAAGCAATTAGGGAGTCAAATAGCTTGTTGGTCTTTATTGCAACGAGATTGGAGTTCAAGGATAAATAAGTCTTGCTACAATTGTACAGTGCATTGGTGATACTACACTTCGAATATTGTGTGCAGCTATGTTCTCCATACCCAAGGAAAGATACACGAGTGGAGGCTGTACAGCAAAGGTTCACTAGATTGGGCCCTGGGATGAAAGGCTGAGTAAATTTGCCCGATATTTGCTGGAATTCAGAAGAATGAGAGGTGATCTCATTGAAACATTCAAGATTCCAAAGGGGATTGACAGGGTTGGTGCTGGGATTGTTTCCCCTGGCTACGAGGAAGTTTCCACTGGCTGGGTAATCTAGAACACAGGGGCACCGTCTTAGAATAAGGGGCTGATCATTTAGGACTGAGATGAGGAATTTCTTCACACAAGTGATTGCAAATCTTTGAAATTCTCCATCCCAGAGGGTTGTGGATGCTTTGTCATTGAATATATTTAAGGTTGACATAGACAGATATTTGGTCTCAGGGAATCAAGGGATAAGCGGAGCTGGGTAAAGTGAATTTTAAGCCGAGTATCAGCCACAAGTGTATTAAATGGCAGAGCAGGAATGCTCAATGAGCCATGTAGTCTACTCCTCATGTTTCTTATATTCTTTATATCCTCCTCAGAATTTGCTTTCCCACCCACTTTTGTATCATTAGCAAATTCGGCTACACTACAATTGGTCCCTTCATCCAAGTCATTAATATAGATTGTGAATAGGTGAGGCCCAGTAATGATCCCTGTGACACCACACTAGTTACAGTTATGACCCTTTTGGCTCCTGTTTGTTTCCTGCTAGTTAGCCAATCTTTCATCCATGCTAATATATTACCCCCAACATCATGAACTCTTATCTTGTGTGCACTAACCTTTTAGCTGGCACCTTACTGAATACCTTTTGGGAATCCAAACACATCTACTGGTTCCCCTTTATCCACCCTGCCTCTTACATCCTCAAAGGACGTGAATAAATTTATCAAACATGATTTCCCTTTCATTGACACTACCTGCTTATATTATGATTTTCTAAATGTGCTGCTGCTGCTTCTTAATGACGGATTTCCAACATTTTCCCAATGCTACATGTCAGGCTAACAGGCCTATATTTTCCTGCTTTCTGTCTCCCTCCTTGAAACATTGAAAGCATAATCTACTTTAGGATGTTTCACTGTAGTACTAACTCAAACACATCAAATCAGCATCTGGTCTAGTCTGAGTGCCCAACCAATTCAACTGCCCAATCAAGCTTTGTATTTATTCTGTTTCTTCTCAAATCCTGCAGTGCTACTTATTAATAGATCATCAACATGTCAATATGGCCAAGAGACTGAGAGTGTCCTAACTTCCTCCCAGTGTGGGGTTATAAGCTGTGCCCCACCTATAATGAACAACATCTCAGATAAAGCTACATTACTCTACAGTAATAGTATTTCCAAAATAGTAGAAATACTGTCTGTAATGAAGGAAAATTTCTTAAAGCTAAATTACATGATAGTAATAGTAGAAACTCAGTCTGTAATAAAGGAAATTTTCTTAAAGCTACAGCTAGAGTTACCAACCCTCCTGGATTATCTTGGAGTCTCCAGGAATTGAGAATCAATCTCCAGGTAGGGCTGCCAACCCCCCCCAGAATGGCCAGCGGCCCCTGGAATCGGCCTCAATTTCCCAGCAGCCAAACAAAGCATTCTGGGAGCATGCCAGCTCCTGGCAATGGCAACCAACCAATCACAGCCTGGATTCGGTGACAACCTTACCTTCCCTACGTCAGGAACCGACTGTCTGCCAATCACAGCCCATGTTCAGGTACCATCCGACCTTCCCTAAAATAGGGACTGGCTGTCAACCAATCACAGCCCACGTTTAAGTACCACCTGATCTTCCCTACATCAGGAAACCCCTCCCCCACCCATGGAAAAGCCCAACTCAGCATCAGCAGAGGCCACTTGATGGAAATATCGAAACAGCCTGAGGACCATATGATCAGTGCTCCAATCAGCTGAGGCGATGCCCACTATGGCTGCTGGAGGAAAGGGCACTGACTGTGAGTCAAGGTTAGGCTCAACTCATATAAAAGCAAAATTCTGGAAATCTGAAATAAAAACAGAAAATGCTCAGCAGTCCTGGCAGCATCTGGAGAGAGAAACAGAGTTAACGTTTCAATCCCATATGACTCTTCTTCAGAGCTGAAGAGAAGTAGAAATGTGATGGATTTTATAATGTTTAAGAGGAGGTGGAGCAGATGAAACAAAATAGAAGGTCAGGGATAGGTGGGAGCTAAGGAGAGATTGATAAAGATGTAATCAATACAAGACAAAGGGAGTGTTAATGGTAGTGTTAAAGACTAAATAAGGTGCTGATAGTGGCATGAAGGTAAGGTAGAAGATATGTTAATAGCAGAATAAGGGTTAGCACTCTGTGAAATCATAACATAGAAACCTGTGACAGATGGCCCTGTGGAGGGAGTTGGGGGAGGTGGGGTTGGGGAAAAAGGAGAATGGAAATGGAAATGGATGAATTTAAAAAGGGGTAAATACGGAGGAGAGAGTTCATGGTCTGGAGTTGTTAAGTCCAGAAGGCTGTAAAGTGCCTAGTCGGAAGATGAGGTGCTGTTCCTCCAGTTTGCATTGAGCTTCACTGGAACATTGCAGCAGGCCAAGGACGGACATGTGGGCATGAGAGCAGCGTGGGGTGTTAAAATGGCAAGCGACAGGAAGGTCTGGGTCATGCTTGCGGACAGACCAAAGTCTGCGTTTGGTCTCCCCAATGTAGAGGAAACTGCATTGGAAGCAGCGAATGCAGTAGACCAAATTGAAGGAGGTGCAAGCGAAGCGCTGTTTCACCTGAAAGGAGTGTTTTGGGCCTTGGACGTTGAGGAGGGAGGAGGTAAAGGGGCAGGTGTTGCACCTTGTGCAATTGCATGGGAAGGTGCCATGGGAAGGGGGTGAGGAGCTGGGGTGTGATGGAGGAGTGGACCAGGGTGTCCCAGAGGGAATGGCCCATACAGAATGCTGACAGGGGGTGAAGGGAAGATGTATTTGGTGGTGGCATCATGCTGGAGTTGGCGGAGATGGCAGAGGATGATCCTTTGAATGTGGAGGCTGGTGGGGTGATAAGTGAGGACAAGGGGGACCCTATCATGGTTCTGGGAGGCAGAGGAAGGTTGAGGGCGGATGCGCAGGAGATGGACCGGATATGGTTGAGGGCCCTGTCAACCAACGTGGGTGGGAAACCTCAGTTAAGGAAGAAGGAAGACATGTCATAGGAACTGTTTTGGAAAGAGGCATTGTTGGAAAAGATGCCTCGGAGGTGAAGGAATGAGAGAATGGGATGGAGTCCTTACAGGAAGCGGGGTTTGAGGAGCTGTAGTCGAGGTAGCTGTGGGAGTCGGTGGGCTTGTAATGAATATTGGTGGACAGTCTATCACCAGAAATGGAGACAGAGAAGTCAAGGAAGGGAAGGGAAGTGTCAGAGATGGACCATGTGAAGGTGAGTGAGGAGTGGAAATTGGAAGCATACTGTTAAATTTTTTCAGGTCCAGATGAGAGCATGAGGTGGCGCCGAAACAGCCATTGATGTACCAAGAAAAAAAGCAGAGACTGGCCGGATGCAGGTGTAGAGATTGAATAGTGTTATGAATGTTATTAATTAGTGTCGGATTGAATCGATGGTGACCGGGTGGACCGCGGTGCGCTGTGGAGGTCTCCTCCCCCGAGAGCAACTGGCAGGGGAAGGGATTGTTGAGACTCAGCAGTGGAATTTAGTGGAGATGGGTTCATTCCCTCTCACAGTGTCACCGGAATTTTCTCTGGCTTCGCCCACTCGTGGCACGCTGCCAGCTTCCCTCCATGTCACTTACCGATGTCTCCAGAGCTGTGCAGCAAACCGGGAGAAAAATCATAGGGACATGAAAAAAATTTAGATTAAAAAAATTTCTTTGAACTCTTCTGTTTCTTATTTCAAAGAATGGGGGGGGGGGGGTGGGGAAGTTTATTTGACTGATGTTCAAGAACCATCCAATCAGGAAGTCCGAATCTGAAATTGGCTGGGAAAACAGTGCTCAGGAGGATGGACATGTCAGGTGACCAATGACAGGAGCCTGGGGGAGGGCTGTTTGGAAACAGGAACTCATGTGATGAATTGTCCAGGGAAACAGTTAAGTATAGTGTGTTACCTAAACGACAGCAATCATAAAGACAACCGGTAATGATGAGAACTGAAACCTGGAGCTGCATTCATACAATGTTAGTGTAAAGTGAGGCTGTAAAACGTTACACACACTATTAACAAATTGTTCCTCAGATTTCTCATTGTCCAATGTGAGTTTTGAGCTACCTGTGATCAACAGGAGGACTGAGCACAGACCAAATTACAGCCCAACAAACACACTGAGCAATGGAGACGGGTAACTCACTGTGTCCCCTGAGCTTGTACTTTTGAACTGCCATTTGTAGAGGGAGGAACCTGTGGGCAGAATGTGGTGGAGATCCTACACAACTGGCACAGATCAGAATCTCATCCTCCTCACAGAACAGGATCAGCTTCTCGCCGTGTTCCTCGCAGTGAGACTGCTCCCTCTCTGTGTCCTCATTCAGCCTCTCCCCGTGTTCCTCACAGAGACACTGCTCCCTCTCTGTGTCCTCATTCAGCTCCTCCCCGTGTTCCTCACAGTGACACTGCTCCCTCTCTGTGTCCTCATTCAGCTTCTCCCCGTGTTCCTCACAGAGACACTGCTCCCCCTCTGTGTCCTCATTCAGCCTCTCCCCGTGTTCCTCACAGTGACACTGCTCCCTCTCTGTGTCCTCATTCAGCTTCTCTCCGTGTTCCTCACAGTGAGACTGCTCCCTCTCTGTGTCCTCATTCAGCTTCTCCCCGTGTTCCTCACAGTGACACTGCTCCCTCTCTGTGTCCTCATTCAGCTTCTCCCCGTGTTCCTCACAGTGACACTGCTCCCTCTCTGTGTCCTCATTCAACTTCTCCCCGTGTTCCTCACAGAGACACTGCTCCCTCTCTGTGTCCCTCATTCAACTTCTCCCCGTGTTCCTCACAGAGACACTGCTCCCTCTCTGTGTCCTCATTCAACTTCTCCCCGTGTTCCTCACAGAGACACTGCTCCCTCTCTGTGTCCCTCATTCAACTTCTCCCCGTGTTCCTCACAGAGACACTGCTCCCTCTCTGTGTCCTCATTCAGCCTCTCCCCGTGTTCCTCACAGTGAGACTGCTCCCTCTCTGTGTCCTCATTCAGCCTCTCCCCGTGTTCCTCATAGTGAGACTGCTCCGTCTCTGTGTCCTCAATCAGCTTCTCCCCATTTTCCTCACAGGGAGACAGACTCTCCCCCAGCTTCAGCTGTCGAGTTTTCTCACAGAGATTGCCAACACCCTGTTACTGGTGAAAGTTCTCCGGGGGAGAACCACTCGACGTTCCGGGCAGGACACATCCTTGGCTTGCTGCATTGTTCCAGTGAAGCCCAACGCAAACTGGAGGAACAGCACCTCATCTTCCGACTAGGCACTTTACAGCCTTCCGGGCTGAATATTGACTTCAACAACTTTAGATCTTAAACTCCCCCTCCCCCCATCCCCACCCCGTTTCTTCCCGCCCCCCCCCCCCCCCCCACCCGCTTTTTTTTTCAATAATTTATATAGATTCTTCTTTCCCCACCTATTTCCATTATTTTTAAATCTAAAACTAAAACCTTGTTAGCCTTTCCACCCCACCCCCACTAGAGCTGTACTTTGAATATCCTGTCTTCCATTCTTAATTAGCACTTTTCTCAGACAAAACACCTCTTTGACCCTTTTGTCTGTGACATCTTTTGATTATCTGCTCATCTCCACAATCACCACACCCTCAATGTCTCTCTCTCCCCCCATCACCCCCCCACCCACCTTAAACCAATTTATATTTCTCCCTTCTTCTAACTATGCTTCAGTTCTGCCGAAGGGTCATGAAGGCTCGAAACGTTAACTGATTTCTTCTCCGTCGATGCTGCCAGACCTGCTGAGTTTTTCCAGGTAATTCTGTTTTTGTTTAGGACACAGCCTGACGCTGCTTTCCCCAACACTTCTGGATACAGGATTTACAGAAGTTGTGACCACAGTCCAACCGCACCAGCTCCACAAACAGAGACAGGCAGATGGAGCAGGTTAAATCCTCGGCCAGGGTTAAGATCGGTTTACCAAAGGCCATCTCTGTTGCACTTCTCTATCTTTTTGTTTCTTTAATTTCAGTTTTATTCCTCCCAGTTTATTTTGGAACTCACTTCACAATATGTCTTCCTTCAGTCACGATGCTTCTATCCTCGGGAGAGAGAGAGGCAGAGAAACAGGCGCAGATGCTTCTGCTCCCTTGAGAGGAGAGGGACAGACAAAAACAAGAGAGTTTGAGAGGTTTTTGTGTACAATCTAAAAGTTGTCACCCCATCCAAAATCAGAAGAGGTTCAGAAGCTGAGAGTTTTCAGACAGCTTAAAGGTTGAGAAAGTTGTAAAGAGATTTGAACCATTTTTCAATCGTTAAAAGCTATTTAAAAGCAAAATTTGGATTAAAAAAAATTTAGATTAAAAAAATCTAAATGTCCACATGTAAATTCCCTGAGGCCCTTTGGGGAAAGGAGATGGTGGATCATGTAGGGCGGTTCCCTGAGCAGACTGCCAAAGTCATCAGATGGAACGCGCCACCATCAGAACTTTCAAACAGGCACCAAGATGTAACTTCACCAGTGGTGAGAAAGGCATCTGTGACATCCTTCCTGCACACCTGGAGTCTCATCCCCTCTGCACGTAGCCCTGGAGGCCACTGCAGTGGGGAAGAGGAGCGTCATTCACCTCCTTCAGCAATGTGCCTTTGAAAAGAAATTCTGGAAAAGAAAAAAAGATAGTTATTTTTGTTGAGGCTCACCCTGAGCACTCTTCATAACCCAGCATTCTGCAGTATGGGCACTTCCCAGGGGCACTCCGAGACAAACACCATCTAGAGCTGGATGATGATCAACTTGGTGAAACACGCTCCTTAGTCAGCCAAAACGTGTTGGTCTTCTCGTGCACAGAGCTGGCGGTGACCCAGTGTTGCAGACTGGCACAAGGTGCAGGACTACATGCTGAGGGATGCACCAAAGCTTGTGGCAACTGCTTCAAAAGCTCAATGGGGAAAGGCTGCTAAGGCCTTCCCATTATGGTATACCGAGGGCCTGGAAACCATACGGTGGACATGGAATGAATACAGTAACTGTGGGCTTTAAGTGTAGTGAGGCACCTCAGTGTCACAAATTGAAAGAAACTGATCTCATTTCCCTTTATGTAAAGTGAATTCGGAACTGTCAGTTAATGTGCATTCATAAATTCAATGGATAAAGTACATTTGGGGGAAAATAAGAAACAAAAGGAGAGAGAATTCCAGCACTGACCAAGTTAACTAAAACTGGAAAAGGATTGATTAAAAATTAACAATGCCTGTGGATGATGACCTGCTCTAGGTTTCCCAGGAAAGGAGACCGGGCAGCCCAGAGGAGGGTAGGAACTGTCCAGTATCACAGCCCAATATCACAAACAGGGACAGGTTGTGCTGGTATCATGAAAGGACAGTCATACCAAGAGATAATGAGCAGAAAATATGGAGTGTGACTTTGGGACCATTCTGTATCCACACCTCTTACAATAACCCTCAGCAACCTATTGTATCCACACCTCTTACAATAACCCTCAGCACAGTGCTGTATCCTCACCTCTTATAATAACCCTCAGCATCGTGCTGTAACCACACCTCTTACAATAACCCTCAGCACCGTGCTGTATCCATACCGCTTACAATAACCCTCTACACCATGCTATATCCACACCTCTTACAATAACCCTCAGCACTGTGCTGTATCCACACCTCTTACAATAACACTCAGTACCGTGCTGTATCCATACCGCTTACAATAACCCTCTACACCATGCTGTATCCACACCTCTTACGATAACCTTCAGCACCGTGCTGTATCCTCACCTCTTACAATAACCCTCAGCACCGTGCTGTATCCACATCTCTTACAATAACCCTCAGCACCGTGGTGTATCCACACCTCTTACAATAACCCTCAGCACCGTGCTGTATCCACACCTCTTACAATAACCTTCAGCACCGTGCTGTATCCTCACCTCTTACAATAACCCTCAGCACCGTGCTGTATCCACACCTCTTACAATAATCTTCAGCTTCATGCAGTATCCCCACCTCTTACAATAACCCTCAGCAACCTGCTGTATCCACACCTCTTACAATAACCCTCAGCACCGTGCTGTATCCATACCTCTTACAATAACCCTCAGCACCGTGCTGTATCCACACCTCTTACAATAACCTTCAGCACCGTGCTGTATCCATACCTCTTACAATAACCCTCAGCACCGTGCTGTATCCTCACCTCTTACAATAACCTTCAGCACCGTGCTGTATCCACACATCTTACAATAACCTTCAGCACCGTGCTGTATCCATACCTCTTACAATAACCTTCAGCACCGTGCTGTATCCTCACCTCTTACAATAACCCTCAGCACCGTGCTGTATCCACACCTCTTACAATAATCTTCAGCTTCATGCAGTATCCCCACCTCTTACAATAACCCTCAGCAACCTGCTGTATCCACACCTCTTACAATAACCCTCAGCACCGTGCTGTATCCATACCTCTTACAATAACCCTCAGCACCGTGCTGTATCCACACCTCTTACAATAACTTTCAGCGCCGTGCTGTATCCATACCTCTTACAATAACCCTCAGCACCGTGCTGTATCCACACCTCTTACAATAACTTTCAGCGCCGTGCTGTATCCATACCTCTTACAATAACCCTCAGCATCGTGCTGTATCCATACCGCTTACAATAACCCTCTACACCATGCTGTATCCACACCTCTTACAATAACTTCCAGCGCCATGCTGTATCTATACCTTTTTACAATATGTATACATTTTCATTCACTTGTTCATACATTCTAATGAATATCATGCAGAAGGTTGTGATCAGTTCACTTATCCTGGCTCCACAATCACCAAGCATTCTGTCACTTGATGCTGAAATCAACTTTGCAAAGTTGATTTGCAAACACTGCAGCCATTATGCTCAAATTCAATAAAAGTGTGGAACAATAATAACCTGACAGGAACATCAAACTGTAAGTCTACCAAGCCTGTGGCCGCTGTGCATTCCCCAACACAGGTGAGACCTGGACAATATATGCCAGGCTGGAAAATCGACTGAAGAGTTTTCACCTTCACTGCCTCAGCCGTATCTCTTGGCATGACAAGATAAACAACTCAGAGGTCCCAGAGCGCACTAATTCCATCATTACTATTCTATTAAGCCAACACCATCTGTTCTCGCTCAGCCATGTTCTTTGGCTAGATGATGACCACTTATCCAAAGACCTTCTCGACACTGAACTGGTCACTGGGAGACGACATGCTGTACATCCACACCTCTGCTACAAGGACACCTATAATGGGGTATGGAGATGGCAGACATGGACACTCAAATGGGAGACAATCATGACCACTGGGAGCTGACCGTTTGAAGCAGCAGTGGAAGAGGCAAGCAGAAACAGAATGCTCAGCTGGCCGAGAAGAGGGGCCCAGAGAAAACAGATGCCAGCAAATCGTGCACCTTCCCAGTCCACCGTCTACATCTGCAGGGAAATGCGGCAGAGACTGCGGTGCCAGAGTGTGCCTCCTGAGCCACAGAAGACGATGTTTAAGACATAGTTGACCATCATGGCACAAACCATTATATTACAAAATACAAGGCTACTACGATGTATGTGATCAGTCTCATTATGAAAACCACTATATATATATATATTTATAGACACACACATATGCACATACATTCATATATATATATACACACATATTTGTTTACATATATATGATAAATATTTTTTCTGTGATATATTTATAATTATCAGGAGTGGGATCCTGACTACAGTCTCTTCAACACTTCTGATAATCCAACATTAGCAATAATGACTGTGTGCATTTCTTATTCTTCTCTTCGCATGTCGATCGTTAACAATGATAAATCGCATCCTTCCCAGACTAAACTTTAGGCGCAACTCTAACATTTCAATTCTAAACTGACAAACGGATGATTATCCTCGGGGAGGCGGGGCGGCTCTGAGAGTGGAGGTATCTTGCCTAATTTGTTTCAGAGGGGGTGTGGCCCATTGTTGGATGGTGTATAGGTTTACTATATATAAATGAGGGATATAACTTGCCCGAAAATATGAGGGTAGCTGACTGGGTTTGATATTTTGACACACTTTTATTCTTTTCATCCAGGTTGGAATATTCTATTATGGATGGTTATATTTAATAAATAAACAGGAGTACGCCCCTCTTTTATTCTTCTCTGTGAAAAAACTCGACAACTGAAGCCGGGGGAGGGTCTGTCTCCCTGTGAGGAACATGGGGAGAGGCTGAATGAGGACACAGAGAGGGAGCAGTGTCTCTGTGAGGAACACGGGGAGAGGCTGAATGAGGACACAGAGAGGGAGCAGTCTCACTGTGAGGAACACGGGGAGAGGCTGAATGAGGACACAGAGAGGGAGCAATGTCACTGTGAGGAACACGGGGAGAGGCTGAATGAGGGACACAGAGAGGGAGCAGTGTCACTGTGAGGAACACGGGGAGAGGCTGAATGATGACACAGAGGGAGCAGTGTCACTGTGAGAAACACGGGGAGAGGCTGAATGAGGGACACAGAGAGGGAGCAGTGTCACTGTGAGGAACACGGGGAGAGGCTGAATGAGGACACAGAGAGGGAGCAGTGTCACTGTGAGGAACACGGGGAGAGGCTGAATGAGGGACACAGAGAGGGAGCAGTGTCACTGTGAGGAACACGAGGAGAGGCTGAATGAGGACACAGAGAGGGAGCAGTGTCACTGTGAGGAACACGGGGAGAGGCTGAATGAGGGACACAGAGAGGGAGCAGTGTCTCTGCGAGGAACACGGGGAGAAGCTGAATGAGGACACAGAGAGGGAGCAGTGTCACTGTGAGGAACACGGGGAGAAGCTGAATGAGGACACAGAGAGGGAGCAGTGTCACTGTGAGGAACACGGGGAGAAGTTGATTGAGGACACAGTGAGGGAGCAGTGTCACTGTGAGGAACACGGGGAGAGGCTGAATGAGGACACAGAGAGGGAGCAGTCTCTCTGTGAGGAACACGGGGAGAAGCTGAATGAGGACACAGAGAGGGAGCAGTGTCACTGTGAGGAACACGGGGAGAGGCTGAATGAGGACACAGAGAGGGAGCAGTGTCACTGTGAGGAACACGGGGAGAGGCTGAATGAGGGACACAGAGAGGGAGCAGTGTCACTGTGAGGAACACGGGGAGAGGCTGAATGAGGACACAGAGAGAGAGCAGTCTCACTGTGAGGACCACGGGGAGAGGCTGATTGAGGACACAGAGAGGGAGCAGTGTCACTGTGAGGAACACGGGGAGAAGCTGATCCTGTTCTGTGAGGAGGATGTTCTGTGCCAGTTGTGTAGGATCTCCTGCACATTCTGCCCACAGGTTCCTCCCTCTACAAATTACAGTTCAAAAGTACAAGTTAAGGGGACACAGTGAGTTCCCCGTCTCCATTGCTCAGTGTGATTTTTGGGCTCTAATTGGGGCTGGTTAGAGTTAGCGGGCACATGTTGCTCAGTGATCCCGTTTTGTCACCTTCAGCACTGACACTTGACAAGGGGAAGCCTGAGGGATAATTTGTGAACAGTGTGTGAAGCATCTTACACTAACATTTACACTAACATATGAATGAAGCTCCAAGTTTCAGTTCCCTTCATTCCCGGCTGCGTCGTTTGGGTCCTGCCATTGGTCGCTTGAGCGCTGAGCACTGTCTTCCCAGCCAATGGGAAAATGAGCAGACTCTTCATTAACTGATTGGATAATTTGTTTTACTGTCAGTCAACCTCTTCCCAACAGCACTGACATTTTATATAAAATAAAAACCAGTGTTCAAAGAAAATTTTTAAAACTCAATGTTTTTCATGTTGCTGTGATTTTTCTCCTGGGTCGCTCGCTGCAGGATCCTGGGGATTAATCTTCAATTCCTGGAGATTCCAGGACAATCCTGGGAGTTGGTTAACTCCAGCTGTCGTGTAATACGTCGCTAAGTTTCCTTCATTACAGCCTGTATTTATACTATTGCTGTAACGCAATGTAGCTTTAAGTAAATTTCCTTCGTTACACGCTGTATTTTTATGACTGTAATATTTGACTGTAGTGTATCTTTAAGTAAATTTCCTTCATTGGAGGGTGACCAGATGCCCTGGTTTTGCGGGGATAGTCCCAGTTTTCACTAACCGTCCCGGTGTCTCCACAGTTTTCTCCAGATTGCTGAAATGTCAGGGCTTTCAGCTCCTCTGAGGCCCCTCCCATTATGTCCCATTTACTGTCTGCAACCCCCGCCTCCCCCTCCCCAAAAAAACCCTCTCGTGCTGCACCACACCCTGGGAATCAGAATGTCACCCCCATGCCAAGCATTAAGATGCTGTGGCGGGAAGCTCCCACATTCGCACAAATCCTTCTCCCTGGCATCCAGGACTGGCACCGGGGTGGGGGGATTTTATAATGAACTGGTTCTCAGTGGGACAGCATTAAACCATCCTGGTTGGTGCACCTTTTCAGTTCCCTGATTGCCAATGCAGACCGGAACACTCAGACTTGCCAATGAGGGATTCCGGTTTTATCTTTTGAAACTCTGGTCACCCTTTTAATTCCCAGACTGTATTTCTACTATTACTATAGAGTGATGTAGCTTCACCTGAGGAGTTGTTTATTATAGGTGGGGCACAGCTTATAACCCCGCACTGGGAGGAAGTTAGGACACCCTCAGTCTCTTGGCCACATTGACATGTTGATGATCTATTAATGAGTCGCACTGCAGGATTTGAGAAGAAACAGAGTAATTGCAAAGCTTGATTGGGCTGTTGAGTTGGTTGGGCACTACACCGGATGCTGGTTTAATGTATTGGAGTTAGTACTACGATGAAACACCTAAAGTAGATGATGCTTACAATGTTTCAAAAATGGCAGGAGACAGAAAACAGGAAACTATAGGTTAGGTAGCCTGACATGTATCATTGGGAAAATGCTGGAAATCCATCATTAAGGAATTGGTAGCAGCACATTTAGAAAATCATAATATAATCAGGTAGCATCAATGAAAGGGAAATCATGTTTGACAAATTTATTCACATTCTTTGAGGATGTAAGAGGCAGGGTGCATAAAGGGGAACCAGTAGATGTGTTTGGATTCCCAAACAGTATTCGATAAGGTGCCAGGTGAAAGGAACAGAATAGCCCATGAGGTTAATATATAAGCATGGATAAAAGTTTGACTAACTAACAGGAAACAGGGCAGTTTGGATGAAAGAGCCATTTTCAAATTGGCTAACTGTAACTAGTATGGTGGCACAGGGCTCACTGCTGGGGCCTCAGCTATCCGCAATCAATATTAATGACTTGGATGAAGGGAGCAAGTGTCTTGTAGCCAAATTTGCTGATGATACTCACCAAGGCCCTGTACAATTGTACTAAGACTTCTTTATTCTTGAACTCCAATCCCCTTGCAATAAAGGCCAACAAGCCATTTGCCTTCCAAATTGCGTGCTGGACCGGCATGCTAGCTTTCTGTGTTCCTTCTACAACCCTCTCCAAGAACTGAACATTATGAGAAATAAGAGCTTGTCCATAAGAGACACTTTGTCACAAGCGAATAATCTAAATACTTATACTGATCCAGGGATAGCCAAGAGAATTCTATCAATCTTTTATACAATCTCTTAAAATCCATGATATAGTCATTCCATATATTATGAAATATGAGTTTTTCAAAATGCTTCAGACATTTAACAAATCACTATGTAAATATCATCCAAGAATCCGAATGGAAGGTCCAACCATTCATCACTATCCAACTATCCCGCTCACTAAATATTTTACTTTGTTTTTGTACTTTTGGTAGGTAGTGACAATGCCAAGGCCATACCTTGTTTTCTCGTTGGTAACAACGTAACTGTGTCGACCTATCCGCTTCAGTTTGTAACCTTCACCCTTAGGCAACCATCCACTGCTGTTATAGCCCAGAAAATTCAGTTCGTGAAGGATAAAACTGGAGCCCAACTTTACACACTTTTATATTTATTTAGAGTTACACACATTGGGAGGTGGAGGCATAGTGGAACTGTCACTGCAGTAGTATTCCAGAGACCCAGTGTAATGCTCCGGGAACCCAGGATCATGGCAGATGGTGAAATTTGAATTCAATGAAAATCAGGATTTAAAATGATGATTATGAAACCATTGCTGACTGTAGTGAAAACCCACCTGCTGACCTGACTTGGCTACATGTGGCTCCAAATCCACAGCAATGTGGTTGACTCTGAAATGCCCTCTAAACAAAGGCAATTAGGGATGGGCTGACCTAGCTGACCTAGCCAGCGACACCCACATCCTATGGACAAATTCTAAAAAACACATTACGGGGGTATTTCACACCCCTAATGCGCAAAGGGCAGCCCCCCAGAAGAAAGTATCCCTCCTTCCTTTTCAACTTTGATGAAAAAGTGGGGCTGGCCACTCTCGTCTGCCCAGTTTAATGTGCTGGTGAAGGTGCATGAGACTCATAATTGCCACAAAAGGGAAAGAGAAATATTTAATCAAAAAGCTGAGGAGACAAAAGGAGGAAGATGTGGGACTAGTGGAGGAGAACCAGAAAAGAATTGAAGAGGAGCTGACGTCACTTGAGGAGAAGATATTGAACCTTTGTGTAGACATCGAGCAGCAAGATAATATCTCTTCTCTCAAGGTGACCCTTTATAACCCCGTCCCAAAGCTGTTTGTGTTATTGTAAACAACACCTTATAATAGGGCTCAAACCCCATCACAATAATGCACAACATGTAGTCTAACTGAGGGTAAACAGGTATCAGTCAGAATTGAGCTCAGAGTGTTAGGGAGAATGACCCACACTTTCAGCACCTCACACCGGCTGCCATGTAACTGACCAGAATAAAACAGCTCGGATAAAGGAGTGGGAGAGAAGAGATGAGTGCACTGAAACTAAGGATGGACAAAGAGACCTGTGAGGAGTAAACAAAAATCATTCAAGCTAGACAGGTGAGGGAAGGGCTAGGAGGAAACCAGACACAATGGAGACACACGAGAGAATAGAAGGTCATCAGCAGGTGGTTCCACACACAGAGAGTTGGAAATTCCTATTCGGAGGCAATTGTGATACACACACACATATACACACACGAGACAAGGACAGTTGTGGTGGTTTTCTACATTTGCTTCCACCTTGAATAGAAGGAAGAATTTATAAGCTGAGAAGATGTTCTAAACCTGCATTGAACCATGGTTAGATCACACTTGGAATACTGTACAGACTTCAGGACTCCCTGTTTTAAGAGGGATATAGAGGCAATAGTGAAGATGCAACAAAAAACGTACAAGCAGGTTATCAGAATTAAAAGGCTACATCTAACAGGAAAGACTGAACAGAGCTCAAAACTCGATAACCATGAGGCACTGTGGGTGTTATGTTCCTCCTATCGGGTTGCTCTGTTCAGCGAACGTGGCTGCACACCTATCGACTGATGAGTGATTTGGTAATCAAGAGAATGTAGATGAAGAGACCTTTGTGAAATGAAGCACACGCTGTTTATTCACATAATTAATGGAGCACTAACACATGTGTGCTTCCCAAACCAAAACCCATTCTAAAACTACTGATTAACAATGTATCCTGCGCTACACAGCAATTGGGTAATACAATCACATGGTCAATCTGCTCACATTCTCTAAAAGGTGTATTGCACCTCACATTACCACAATGGGCCATCAGCAGAATTGTACTCAACCTCATTTTGTAGCCTCATGGCCTGGCATATCCCCCACTCTACCATTACCAACAAGCCAGGGGATCAACACTAATTCAGTGAAGTGTGCAGGAGAACATGGAGGGAGCAGTACCAGGCATAGCTAAAAGAGAGGTGGTGAAGCTAAAACACTGGATGACTTGCAGGTAAAACAGCATAAGCAGCGAACGATACATAGATCTAAGGGATTCCACAGCCAACAGATCAGACCGAAGCTCCGCAGTCCTGTCACATTGAGTTGTGAATGGTGGTGGGCAATTAAGCAATTAACTGGATCTGAAAACTCCAAAAAATAAATCCTATTCCCAACCCTAACCCCATCGGGGAGCCCAGCAAATCAATGCAAAAACCAAGGTTGAAGCAATCATCCTTAGTCAGAAGTGCCGTTTGGATGATCCATCTCGGCTTCCTCATGATGTCCCCGACATCACAGGTGCCGGTCATCTGCCAATTCCATTCACTCTACATGATATCAGGAAACAGCTGAAGGCACTGGATAGTGCAAAGTCTATGGGCCCTGACAACACTCCAGTACAAGTTCTGAAGACTTGTGCTCCAGAACTAGCTGCACTCCGAGCCAAGCTGTTCCAGTACAGCTACAATTCTGGCATTTACGCAGCAATGTGGAAAGTTGCCCAGATTTACCCTGTGCACAAAAAGCTCCAACTCGGCCAATTAACATCCCATTGATCATCCATTAAATGATGGGAGTTGTCATAGACAGCCTCATCAAGCAGCACTCGCTCAGCAATAACCTGCTTAAGTATTGCTGAAAGAGAGACTTTTTTTGTCAAAGCTTTTCATCTTGTACTCATCAGGACAATTGGCAAGAAAATACCAATGAGAGGGGAAACAATAAATTTATACTGTACGAGAAGAGAGTGCTGATTGATTGGCAAGTGGACCCTGATTGGCAGAGACATTGACATGGAGAGTGCATGAGTTGATGAGTGCATGACTGACTGCTAACTGCCCAGCTTTGTTTGAAATGTAAACAAGGCAGCTTAACTCTGATTGGTCAAGGCATTGCCCTGAGGAATGAACCAGCGAATGGCTGTCACTTATTTTGTTCAGCTGAAACAAGCACAATGTTTGTGCATGTTCTTTCTGTCTGTAAAGAAGAGGGCCCTGTGTATTAATATATGTAGCTTCCAGTACATACAAACTTGCCACACTACAAACCCAACTGAATATTAAATTGGTTGTCAGTGTAATTCTCAGCACACTGAGGATTATTTAGTGAATGTTGTCCAATCGCGGAATCACATCTAATGTTGGACACTGTGGTTTTGAGTTTTGCAAGCACGGGCTGGTTGGGTATGATCTGTAACTTTCCCGTTGTGAACAGCGGAAGGGACAGGCTGTTTGATACGACCCACCAGTCTTTGGGATGTACAGACTACATACCTAGCATCACACAATCACCGCAATTCATATACCACAGTACTCAGTTGTGTGATAGGTGGAATGCCTTATTGGCTTGATGGCAGCATTCTGTTAGTGATGAATACCACTCGTGTTGCTACTGCATAGTAGCAGTGTGAAACAGCTAGCTTCACCTGTTGCTCAAATTGTTTGAGGTACCTTGTCCTTCCAGGGTAACCTGAGGTAGACTGGGCACTTTTCAATGCTGAAAGTGACAGCCTTAGGCCCGTCCATGAGTTTGTGTGATATACAGTGTGAAAAGATCTGATCAGGGTAGTCATTATCCTGCAAGATGCTTTAATGTGCCCTATTTCAGCATCAAGCTTGCATGCTGAACAAATGGCTTGAGCCCTATTTATGAAGTTGCGGAAAAGGCCGATCTTATAGCATGTGGGACCGCAAGAGTCCCAGTGTGTGTATTGACCAGTGAAGGTAGGCTTGCGGTAGACTGTGGTAGAGACCCCCGACAGATTTCTCAACTAGTACGTCAAGGAAGGGGAGTTCATTTGGCTGCTCTATTTCAAAGGTGAATTTGAGAGCAGGATGGAGTCCATTAAGACAGGTAAGGAAATTGTTACATGGAGCTACGGATTTAAATATAGCAAATGTAGCATCCACACATCAGAAATATGCAAGGGGTAGGAGGTTAGGTGTTATTTCATTGAAGACAATTTTCTCATGGTACCCAACAAAAATGTTTGTGAGAGCTGGGCCTAGAGGCGATCCCATGGCAACACCATCTATCTGGGCAGACATGGTGTCATTAAAACTGAACTCAACTGGACTCAACTGGACAAGTTGCCAGTTCATGAGCTCAGTGAATACTGATTCATACAATGATGGTGGTTCTAGATCGACATGATATAGTGCTGCTGTGCAAATATCTATGGCTTCCTTAAGTGGAACACTGATGAATAGGCTGGCAATGTCAAATTAGCATGTGGATACGTGTTTGGTTTTCACAAATATGAAGGAGAGTGCTGATTGATTGGCAAGTGGACTCTGACTAGTAGAGGCATTGCCATGGAGAGTGCACCAGTTGATGATGACTGGCAGCTAACTACCAAGCATTGTTTGAAATTTAAGGAAGGCAGCTTGATTGGTCAAGACATTGTCCTGGGGAATGAACCAGGGAATGGCTGTGACTTATTTTGATTAGCTGAAACAAGCACAATGTTTGTGCATTTTATTTCTGTCTGTAAAGAACAGTGTATTAATATATGTAGCTTCCAGTACATGCAAATGCACCACACTGGAAGCCCAAATAGATGGTGTTACCATGGGATCACCTCTAGGCCCAGCTCTCGCAAACATTTTCATCCTCAATGGTATATCACCTAGCCTCCTACCTCTTGCATATTTCTGATGTGTGGATGCTACATTTGCTATATTTAAATCTGCAGCTGCATGTAACAATTTCCTTACCTGTCTTAATGGGCTCCATCCTGTTCTCAAATTCACCTTTGAAATGGAGCAGTCAGATGAACTCCACTTCCTTGATGTACTAGTTGAGAAATCTTCCGGGGGGGGGGGGGGAAGTCTCTACCGCAGTCTACCGCAAGCCTACAGCCTACCTTCACTGGTCAATACACAATACACACGCTGGGACTCTTGCGGTTCCACACGCTTTAAGATTGGCCTTATCGGCAACTTCATAAATAGAGCTCAAGCCATTTGTTCACCATCCTCTGTGACCCAGGACTCAATGAACAGTGATCAGACTGAGAGCCCAGGCTGATTATGTTCCTCTGTGGCCCAACACTCACTGAACAGTGATTCAGACTGAGAGGCCTGGCTGATTATGTTTCCCTGTTGACATTACAACAAGCCTAATGCTGTTCACAACTGACATGTGCACAGGTACATGTTGTCCCAGAGCCCTGGAAGTGCCCAGGAGCTGGTGTACTGGCTGTTGTCTCCCTATCAAAGGAATGCTGTATTTCGGGGCAGCACAGACCAGAGACAAGCGCCAAGTTACTGAGAAATTAGAGACCAGAAATAAAAATGAACTGATCATTGATCCTTCAAAGTCATCAGCCCCAGAGGAAACCCTGTCAAATGCATTTGGGGTGGTAGCTGATGTGGTATCACATCAGTGAAAGCTGTCAGTGAAAACTCCATGCAGATCTCTTCACGTTTTACTAATATCATTGATTATACATCATTAAAAAGTACAATGTAAACAGCACCGTATATTTATTAAAATATTTCTGATTCAATGTCCTGAAGGAACTGAAAAGATTGAGAGAAAGGTGAGTATCTAATCCAAACTCACACATGGTTTTACACTGTGACCACAGTTTGTATCCAGCAGTGAGTGATTAAAGCAATCCCAATTTAAACAGGTACCTGGACAAAGAGGAGGAAGGGAAAGGTGCAGAGAGAGATGAAGAGATACTGAAGTTTACAAGCCAGAAATACACAGGATTTGGAGGCCCGTTACTCTACTCAGTGTGGAAGAGAATGAAACCGATCATCTCTCCAGGTAAGAAACTCCACAGCTTTGTATCGTCTTTCTGTAGAGTTTCCTGCTCTCTTTCCCCCTCTCCTGAAGGTGCTGCCTGTTACTGGGTACAGATCACTAGGGCAACAGCATCAGGTATCTCACTCAAGGGGCCATTCTTCATGTGGGACCTTAGAATGAGAGATTCAAGCATGAGGGGATCAGAACATCTTCTATGACATCCAGACTCTCAGACTTTCCAGTGGGACTTACTGAACAGTGATCAGACTGAGGTCCCAGGCTGATTATGTTCCCCTGCGACACAGGACTCACTGAACAGTGATCAGACTGAGATCCCAGGCTGAATATGTTCCCCTGTGACCCAAATCATAGATCACAATGATCATAGGAACAGGAGGAAGCCATTTAGCTCTTCGAGCCTGTTTTGCCATTCAGTGGCTGATCTGTGATCTAACTGTATAATCTACTTACCTTTGACCCATATCCCTGTATACCTTTGTTTAAAAATTCATATCACCCTCAGTATCAAAATTGGAAATGAGCTTGTATCGATCACCATTTGCAGAAGAGAGTTCCAAGCTTCTAACACACCTCGTGTAGAAACGTCTCCTCATTTCAGTCCTGAAATTTCAGACATTCATTTTCAGACTATGTGTCCTTTAGTCCTAGATTTGCCAACCAGTGGAATTAGCTTCTCTCTACTTACCCTGTCTGGTACCCTTAACACAGAACAGTTGCAGCACAGAAGAAGACCAATTGACCCCTTTGCTAGAGCAATTCAGCTGGTTCTTTCCCCCACCTTTCCCCATAACCTTGCAATTTTTGGTTTTATCTTCAGGTGCTCATTCCCTTTTGAAAACACCAATGCAATCAACAAATATTTATGAACATATGAACAAATGAATGAGGAGCAGGATAGGCCACTTGGCCCCTCGAGCCTGCTCTGCTATTAATAAGATCTGATTGTAACCTCAACTTCAGATTCCCACTGACTCCTGATGACCTTTCACCCCCTTGCTTATCAAGAATTGATCTACATTTGCCTTCAAATTATTCAAATACTCTGCTTCCACCACCCTTTGAAGAAGCGAGTTTGAAAGCCTCACGGCTCTCTAAGAGAAAAAATTTCTCCTCAGCTCTGTCCGAAATGGGCGACCACTTATTTTTAAACAGTGACCACCAGTTCTAGATTGCAGATGTGGAGAAGAAACGCCCTCTCCACATCCACCCTGTCAAATCCACTCAGGATCTGATATGTTTTAATCAAGTTGTCTCTTACTCTTCTAAACTCCAGTGGATACAAGCCTAGTCTGTCCAACCTTTCTTCATAAGACAGCCGTCCCATTCCAGATATTGTTCGAGTAAACCTTCTCTGAACTGCTTCCAACACATGTACATCCTTCCTTCAATAAGGAGACCAATACTGTACACAGTACTCTAGATGTGGTTTCACCAATGCCCTGTATAACCAAAGCATAATCTCCCTATTTTTGCATTCAATTCCCCTCGCAATAAATGATAACATTCCATTGGCTTTCCTAATTACTTGTTGAACCTGTATACTAATTTTTTGTGATTCATGCACTGGGACACCCATATCCCTCTGCATCTCAGAGCTCTGCAATCTCTCACCATTTAGACAATATGCTTCTTTTTTATTCTTCCTGCCAAAATAGACAATTTCACATTTTCCCACACTATACTCCATTTGCCAGAGCTTTGCCAACTCACTTAGCCTATCTATATCACCTTGTAGCCTCCAAATATCCTGTTCACAACTTACTTTCCTACCTATCTTTCTGTTATCAGCAAGTTTAGTAACCATACCTTTGGCCCCTTTCACCAAGTCATTTATCTAAATTGTAACAAGTTGAGGCCCCAGCACTGATCCCTGAGGCATATCTCTCATTACATCTTGCCAACCAGAAAATGATCCATTTATGCCTACTCTCTGTTCCCTGTGAGCTAGCCAATCTTCTATCCATGCCAATATGTTAACCCCTACACCATGAGCTTTTATTTCCGACAATTATCTTTGATGTTTGTCAAGCGGCTTCTGGAAATCTAAGTACAGAACATCCACTAGTTCCCCTTTATCCATAGCAAATGTTACTTCTTCCACGAAACCATGTAGACTCTGCCTGATTACCTTGAATTTATCTAAGTGCTCTGCCATAATGCCTTCAATCATACCTTTAGCGGAGACTTTCTATATGACAAATGTTAAGCTGTAGTTTCCTGCTTTCTGTTTCCCTTCATTTTTTGAATACAGGAGTTACATTCACTATTTTCCAATCTAATTGAACATTTCCTGGATCTTGGGAATTTTGGAAAATTAAAACCAACGCATCAACTATCGCACTAGCCACTTCTTTTAAGATCCTCGGATGAAGCCCATCAGGAGCCAAGGACTTGTCAGTCCACAGCTTCAACAACTTGCTCAGTACTCGCTGCTCCCAATGCGGTTTCCTCTACATTGGAGAGACCAAACGCAGACTGGGTGACCGCTTTGTGGAACACCTTCGGTCTGTCCGCAAGCATGACCCAGACCTCCCTGTCGCTTGCCATTTCAACGCTCCACCCTGCTCTCATGCCCACATGTCCATGCTTGGCCTGCTGCATTGTTCCAGTGAAGCTCAACGCAAACCTCATCTTGCGACTAGGCACTTTACAGCCTTCTGGACTGAATATTGAGTTCAACAACTTTAGATCATGAACTCTCTCCTCCATTCCCACCCCCTTTCTGATCCCCCTTTTTCCAATAATTTATATATATTTTTCTTTTCCCACCTATTTCCATTATTTTTAAATGTATTTCCATCCATTGTTTTATCTCTACCTTTTAACCTATTTCGATTCCTTCCTCCCATCCAACCCCCACTAGGGCTATCTGTACCTTGCTCATCCTGCTTTCTACCCTTAATGTCACCATTAGCACATATCTTAGCTAATATCACCACAGTGCACATTCCCAATGAAGTCTTTTGATGTGTTTGCTGTCTTTCCATATAAACCTCCTCCATTTTGGTTGGCCACAAGCCAGCGTCTCCCATGAGTAGACAGGGATGTTTGACGTCTTCAGGGATGCTTTGAGCACAGACCTAAAGTGTTTCCACTAATCTCCTGGGAGTGCTGCCAGGACTGAGTTCCAAGTGGAGCAGTTGTGTTGGGAGTCCGGTGTCAGGCGTACAAGCATGTACTTCCCAGCGGAGCTGATCATGGGTGATTAGTGCCTCGATGTTGGTCACTTTGGCTTTGGAGAGGCCGCTGTTGGACAGCCTTTCTCGCCACTGGATTTGGAGGATTTTGCGAATGCACCGCCCATGGTACTTGGCCAGTGCCTGTTGTAGTTTGTGTACAAGTCTCCACAGCGTATATTAGCATGGGGATCGAAGGATGTCAGAGGTCACCACAGGCGGACTGGCAACATTCAGTAATCCACCAACTATATCTCCAAGTCTAGGCACAGCTCACCGGTGATAATAGAGGCAAGGCTCACTGTGTCAAGAAAACCTGCAGATAACCTTATTACGCTTAGCACTGTCAAAGGCAGCCAGGGCTCTCTCAACATTGGTGCTTCTGGCTACTTCCAGGCAAGTGTGTCCCTTAGTACTAGCTTGTCCCACAAGGGGAAACATCCTTTCATCATCCACCCTGTCAAGTCCCCTCAGGATCTTATATGCTTCAACAAGATCACCTCTCATTCTCTTTTAAACTCAAATAGAGACAGGTCCGGCCTGTCCAACATTTTCTCATAAGATAACGCTCCTACTCCAGGTATCAGTTGAGTGAGCCTTCTCTGAACTGCTTCTAATACATTTAAATAAGGAGACCAAAACTGTACACAGTACTTCAGATGTGAACTACACACAGTACTCCAGATATGTGCTTTTATATGAATAAATTATTTGCTGTCACTTTTGAACAATATGAATGTAAGTGAGCTATACTTTTGACAACAGTGATTTTTCTTTAAAAACCTCTACAGTAACTGTAACTTAAATTGTGTTTACTTTTATGTTAACTTGGGGAAAGCTCCCTCATCAGGAGCCGAGGACTTGTCAGCCCACAGCTCAAAAACTTGCTCAGTACCACCTCTTGATGGTTGTAATTTTCCTGAGTCCCTCCCTCCCTACCATTTCCTGATTTAAAGTGATTTCTGGGATATTACCTGTAACCTGTATAGTGAAGACCAATGCAAAATGCCTGTTCAATTCCTCTGCCTTCTCCTTATTTTCCATTATTAATTCCCCAGACTCACTTTCTATAAAACCAATGCCCACTTTGTTAACTTTTCTTTTTCACATATGTCTAGAAACTCTTACTTTCTGTCTTTATATTTCTAGCTAGCTTTCTCCCGTATTCTCATTTTTCCCTCCTCATTAATATTTTAGTCATTCTTTGCGATTTTTTATACTCTGTCCAATTTTGACCTGTCACCCGTCTTTGTGTAATTACATGTGTTTTCTTTAAGTTGCACTGGCGCTGTAACGGGTTCAGGTTTACCAGCAGTCACATGATACAGAGAGAGTACATCAGTAGTAGCAGCCTCGACCTTTGCTGTATCAGTTCGCTCAATCAGATTTGTTTGTTGCTTTACTGTTTGCCTATCTTGTTTTCTGCACTGCCTAACCAGGTGTCCTTTCCTGTTGCATTCTGCCTCTTTGAATCTACAAATGTCTGCTCCATGATTTCTTCCACATCTGTAGCAGTTGTGTACCTTGTTAGCTGCTGTGTTACAATTAGGCTCCCTAAGTCTTCACGTAATAGGCATAGAATCTCATTTAAAATCTGCTGTTCTGTTTTTTGTGCCACGCTCACGGACTGGTTCCCACCCAACATGGTGTACGGCCCATTACCCACACGCTGCAAAGCCTGCCAGTCTTTCGCGGCACTTTCCATAGTGAGAGAAAGTTCCAGGGCACACTTGAAATCAATGTGGGATTCAGCTAGCAAGCGGTGCTCTATGGCATCATTCTTGACTCTGCAAACAAGTCTGTCTCACAGCTATTCATTCAAGGTATCCCCAAACTCTCAGTTTTCAGTTAACTATTTCAGATTCACGACAAAGGGAGCAATGGATTCTCCCGGGACATGAACACTCGAATTAGACCTGAGGCATGGCATGGTCACAGATGGCCTGGGTTGAAGGTGCGATTTCACGAGTTCCACTAACTCACTTTATGACTTAGAACTGGGTGAGTTCGGGGCAGTCAGGTTTCCAATCAGGTTATACGTGTTGCTTCCACATGCACTCAGCAGGAGAACTTTACGTTTTTCTTCAGCGGGAATTTCATTCACCACAAAGTAAAACCCGAGGCGCTCAACACACCGACTCCAATCTTCAATGTTAGCATCGAATGGATCGATTCTTCCAAACAGCAGCATGACTGGTAAATATTGTTCAACTTAATTTTACTCACATCAACCAGGGTGAAGTACACAGCAGAAGTCGGGTTTATCCATGTCTCCAAATCTATTCACTTGATGGAGCAGCAGGTTGGGTAAAGAAAAGATTAAACTTTATTTAGGAGACATGTTGAGGTGCTTGCACACTTGACGCGATCACTTTGTCGGATGCCCCACCCACAGGATTACCAACACTACAAGCTTATTGGTCGAAGGCCCCATAATCACATCACATGATCCGGGCACAGACGTAACCATGGAACAGGGACAGACAATCTGGTCTAATGACCCCCTCAACTGCCTTCTGGCTGGACCTGTTTATAGCCACCTTGACCAGGCCCAGGAGCAGCCTAATGAAGAGGCCCTCCGACCTGCTGTACACACTCTGTACCAGGTGGTCAAAGATCAGGAGCGTGGGGCTGAAGTGCGAGGAAAAGTTGAGGACCTTCCCCCTCAAGTAATCAGGAAGGTGCAGCAACCCTGCACATCCTATACAGACAGCATCATCATTTGTTGACGGGACTGCTCCATGCAAAACCCAAATCCCTGAGTGAAATGACACAAAGGGGAATTCCGCAAGACAGCTCACATTGTGGGGCTGAGCTTCCTGAGGGAGCTTTCGGGGCCTGGAGAAAATGTGAAATTGCGTCCGAGCCAGGGTCAATTCAAAGGAGAATCCACCGCACTCTTGAGTGACCTCAGTACACCGAGTGCAGCCGGGACTGAGCACCACAGTCCTACATCTGTGGATGGGTTTGGCCGTGAGCTGGACATCAACAGACACACAATGCGCATGTTCTTATGGCATCATTCAGCTCACTCCTCCACCATCCAGCACATCTCTCACCCCAGCAGCCTGATCCCTCTCTTCTGCCAGCCACATGAACCTGTGTTGGTGGAGGTGCAGATTCCTGAGCAGCGGCTCTCGGATGATAGCCTCTATTCCTGACAGGAAAGAGCTCCGGCGTGAGGCAACCATGTTCCAGACCTTGATCCGTTCCTGGTAAAAGACAGGCAACTCCTGCAAGGAGGCACCGAGGCCTCCCAAGTCTATAAACTGGAGCTGAGGGTCAAAGTTGAGGCCGTGAATATCGTCTGGGCAGCCGAGGTCAAACGATCACTACTCAATGAGCAACCACCCCCGGAGCAGTGAAACCATCCATTCATGACTGGCCACAGCCTGGTCACATCAGATCTCCATCCATCAGCCTGGGCTCAATTCAATTCCAGACATGACACACCAGTTTCTCACACTCTAAAGCATCTGAACTTTCCACCCTCTCAACCTATTTCTATTTAATAGAAGCAGATTGCATTTGTTTCTGCAGGAATATAAATACTCTTACTGTGCAACAAATTAATCTTTCTCACACAGCCCTGTCTCTCCTGAATATAGTCAGGCCTTTACAGTCCAACCCTAAAACCATGAGTGCAGACAAAGTCAAGGTAGGTAATTAACCATTATCCACAAAGGAGCACAGGCATCTCCCTTTATTGTTCAGTCACCATTGGTTATATACGTCCTGAGGAGCACTAATCCGTATCCATGGGGCAAGGTGAGGAGATACGCCTCCATGAACTACCACAGCTGGGACAAGGATTGATCCTGCGCCATTGGCACCATTCTCAAACAAACCAAAGCAGCACAAGGAATCAGCAGAGACCAGCAGTGAAATAAAGAACAGAACCAGCTCATGACGGCTTTATAACAACCTCCTGTAACTGTCAGCATGTAAACCAATGCACCCCAATCCCTGGAGTGTGACAATGTCAGCAGTTACTCCAACCATTCGAAACAAGCCCCTGTTATGGAGTTAACCCGAGAATCTATTGGAGTAATTGAAAATGATGGTGGGACTTTAATACAGCAAGCAAGGAGAAATGGTTTCCTCTGGATAATGGGTCAGAGGTCATAGATTTACAATAATTGACATAAGGACTAAAGGGGAAATTAGGAGAATTTTTTCCATGGAGAGGGCTTTTATGATCAGACATTCCCTGAAAAAATGGTGAAATCAGATTCAGGAGGAACCTGAAGACAATTCGACAAGTATTTGAAGAGGAATAATTTGCAGGATTATGGGCAGAAAGCTGGGGCGTGAGACTAAATTAGATCTTTCAAAGAGCCCACACAGGCATGTTGGGCTGAATGGCCTCCTTCTGTTCGTTGAGATTCTAATCAATCTCGTCATGTTTTAACTGTATGTTGCAAGAAAGAGAAATGTGGAGAAGCTGCTCACCTTCCTCTAGCAGTACAGCCACCGTCTCTTCACCCCCTTCCCCTCAGTCTCCTTCATGAAGATGGCGGAGTGTCATGTGGGAATCATGATTGACAGGTGGGCAGGGGTAGGAGTGGGCAGGGCAGGGATACCAGCTTGTAACTGGACACCAGAGAGAGAGAGCAGGGCAATGGGACTATTTTTGAATTGATAAAGGGCTATAGGGAGAGAGTGGGGCAGTGAAATTAGTTTCGGTTTGATACATGGCTGTGGGGAGAAACTAAATACTGGGATTGATAGATGGCCATGGGGAAAGTGCAGGACAGTGGGATTATTTTGGGATTGATACAGGACCATGGGAGAGAGTGTGGCAGTGGGATTAGCTTGGGATCGATACACAGTATTAAGCACATTTCCTTTTTATTTTTCTCTGTTTCCGTTGGACTGTAGATTTAAAACAACAATGGCTACAGTTTGAAACACATGTCTACTGGAACAGGATGAGGGATATATACAATGTTGCAATCCTGGGCAGAGTGTACCATAAAAGATAGGATGGTGCCGGAAAGGAGTCCTGGAGCATGGGTGCTGCCTGACAACAGCATTTTAATTGGCTCCTGACCAGGGAGCCAAAGTTTAAGTGGTAGCAGTGCAGCAGAAAGCTCCTGGCCTGCAAGGAGAAAACACTTAAAATCTCTTTTCATCATATTGCTATAACCTGCTCGCTCTCTGAGGAAAACCCGGTAAAAAGGAAAAGGGGAAAACCATTGTTAGAGACATTGAAAAGTAAGTTCTCAACCAGTGAACTAAATACTGAAAGTGCTGGGAGACCACCGCTTGTCATATACAAAGAACTGAAAGGAATTTGGAAGACATCGATAAAAATCAACACATTGAATCCTGTAATCTGGAATTGGTGTTATTGAACTGTTTTATCCCACCCTTAAAATTCATGTTTTGCGTGTCTTATGTGTGTGTGTGAGTGTGTGTGTGTTTACAGGGATTTAAGAAGGGGTACTGTTTAAGTTATAGTGTTAGATATTAGCAGTTCATATTTCTATCTTTTGCCACTGGTTAAGGAAAATTTTCTCAATAAACAGTTATTTACTTATTAAGTTTACAAACCTGGTGTTCATATTCTGTTAACATCGATTAAACAGTTGAGTAGAATTGGGGCAATCTGGTGGTTTAGTCAAACTTTTCACATTTGTCCTGTCTCAGGGAGCAGTGGGGTTTGATATTGCAGCACACTAACCCCAGTGAGTCATGACAAAGTTTGGGGCTCCAGTCTGCGATATTTTGCAGCAAAAGACAACGAGGATTTGGGTGTAGATTTAGTAAGTAATAAAAGCCAGGAGGTTTGTATTATCAAAACATAAGATCGCACTGGAAACTGCTAAAGCTTTCCTGCAAGTGGAAGAGATGTCCCTGACAATTTTACAAGGGATCCCAAAAGCCAGGTTAATTGAATTGGCAAGTAAATTAAGAGTAGGGTTGCCTGCCAAAGCTAGGAAGGCAGGGTTAATAGAAGAGGTAGCACAGCATTTAAAACTGGAATGAATACCTGAAAGACTGAGTTCTCCAAAGGGTAGTTCATTGGAATGGGCTCAAATTCAGTTCAAATGAAAAAATTGAAATGAGAGGCAGCAGAAAAAGAAAGGACAGAGAAAGAAAAAGAAATGGAGAGAGAAAGAAAACAAGAAATGGAAATGTGAAAACTTGATTGCTGGAGGGAATTAGAAATGGCGATGGTTAGAAATGGAGGAAAGAGGAAAAAAGAGAGAGAATTCCAGCTTAAAATGCTGGCAGTTGAAAAGGAGACACCAATAGGTAGGCAGGAGTTATCTCCAGATCAGAACCTAGTGGGGAGATGTTTAAATTTGTACAAGCTCTTCAAGTTTGAGGAAAGGATGTTGAAGTATTCTTTATTTCATTTGAGAAGATAGCTAAACACATGAACCGGCCAAAGGGAGACTGGACATTACTCATGCTGAGCAAATTGACAGGTAGAGCACAGGAAGTTTATGTTTCACTGTCAGTGGAGGTTTCTAGGGATTATGATGTGGTGAGAAAGGCCATTTGGAGTGCATATGAGTTGGTCCCTGATGCATACAGACAATAGTTTTGAAATTTAAGGAAAGAGCCTGGGCAAACTTACATTGAATTTGAAAGGGTTAAACAAATTGGTTTTGAGAGGTGGCTACGAGCATTAGGAGTTGAACCTACCTATGAAGTTCTCTGAGAGACCATTCTCCTGGAAGAGTTTAAAAACTACCTACCTTCTGTAATAAGAACCCATGTTGAAGACCAAAGGGTTGCAACTACAAGTCAGGCAGCAGTAATGACTGACGATTATGAGCTGATCCATAAAACTAAACCTTTTTTCCATCACCCCATAAATGGGAGAGTGAAAGGAAGGCAAGTGGCCAGGGTAAAGAATGGATTTCTAGTAAGACCTTGAGATCTCCTCCCCAGGTCAGGAAGGAAGGTACCGAGGGTGAAGGTGAAACTCGAAGGCCTAAGTGTCTCCATTGTAATAAAGTGAGACACAATTGTTTAGAATGCTGGAAGTTGTGAGCAAGCCCATGGGACTTATTGGAGTTTGTGAGAGTGAGTCTGAAAGGGGAACTCAAAAAGAAAATGCCAAGGAATAAATTGTACCTTTAACTACAATAAAGCAACTGGAGGTAATCACTGCTGTGAATGCAGGTGAAGTGAATCAGGTAGATGAGAGATATAAAGGATTTTTGTCTAAAGGAAAGATAACCCTTTGTCATCAAATGATGCAGCTAAACCCATAACTATATTAAGGGATATACAGGAGCTACTCAAACTCTTTTGCTGGAGAAGGAACTAGTTTTCCCTCCAGAAAGTTCAATGAAAGTTAAGGTATTGGTAAATGGGAGAATTGGGGAGTATAGCCCGGTTTCATTGTACAAAGTGCAATTGGAATGTGATTTGTTTTCTGGATCGGTGGTTGTAGGAGTGGATAAGCAATTACCTGTGGATGGAGTTGATTTACTCCTGGGGAAGGATTTGGCAGGAGTGAAGGTTTATAGCTTTGCCCATAATTACAGAAAATTCGAGCAAGGATAAAGAGATGGAGCAGTTACAAGAACAAGCTCCTGGTATTTTTGCATCGTGTGTGGTGACCACAGCAATGGCTAAATAAAGTCCATCACCAGAGGTCAAAGTAATACTTTGATATCATATAAACAATAGCTGTGCCTCTCACCCATTTATTGAGAAAACAGCCAAAAATGGTAGGGCCAGCAAAATGCCAAGCGGCCACTGAAAAGCTGAAGACAACCTTAAGAAATGAAGCAATGTTGGCCGCTCCTGACTTTACCAAACCTTTTCAAATGGCCATTGATGCTAGTGATTTGGGGCTAGGCGCAGTCCTGTTACAGAATGATGAATTAGGGATAGAGAAGCCGGTGGGGTACTTTTCCAAGAATCTAAATCAATATCGGGGGAAGTTCTCTACAGTAGAAAAAGAAACTCCAACATTGTTGTTGGCTCTTCAACAATTTGAAGTTCATGTCCGACACGACAAAGAAGACTAATCCATATGGACTTTAATCCACTGGCATTCATTGAAAAGTTTAAAACTCAAAATACGACACTGTTTAGATGGAGTCTGTTGTTTCAACCATTCAATATAAAGATTGTTCACATTTCTGGGAAAGATAATATGATCATGGATTCTTTGTCCCCGGTGTAAAATACTGAAATCAGTTAAAGGGGTAAGAAATGCTGAATGTTGTATAAGGTTGTATAAGGGGAGGAAGGATGAATAGATTTAAGTCTCATGTTTTGTTGTCCATGTGTCACATACCCTGTGATGAAACGAATTTTTGAAATGGCGTTTCATCTCTTTAAAGGTGGAGGCATGTGAAGAACACATCCTTTTTATTTTTCTCTATTTCTGTTGGACTGTGGATTTAAAATTATAATGGCTACAGTTTGAAAGACATGTCTACTGGAACAGGGTGAAAGATATGTACAATGTTGCAGTCCTAGAACAGAGGTCAGGATTTTCTGGCCCTGTTGTGGTGGGGACCTACCGTGGCTGAGGCAACACCCCAGCCAGAAGTCCATAAGACCATAAGACCGTAAGACATAGGAGCAGAAATTAGGCCATTCGGCCCATTGAGTCTGCTCCGCCATTCAATCATGGCTGATAGGTTTCTCAACCCCATTCTCCCGCCTTCTCCCCGTAACCTTTGTTCCCCTTACCAATTAAGAACCTATCTATCTCGGTCTTAAATACACTCAATGACCTGGCCTCCACAGTCTTCTGTGGCAATGAATTCCATAGATTCACCACTCTCTGGCTAAAGAAGTTTCTTCTCATCTCTGTTCTAAAAGGTCTTCCTTTTACTCTGAGGCTGTGCCCTCAGGTCCTAGTCTCTCCTACTAATGGAAACATATTCCCCACGTCCACTCTATCCAGGCCTTTCAGTATTCTGTAAGTTTCAATCAGATACCCCCTCATCCTTCTAAACTCCATCGAGTATAGACCCAGAGTCCTCAAACGTTCCTCATATGTTAAGCCTTTCATTCCTGGGACCATCCTCGTGAACCTCCTCTGGACCCTCTCCAGGGCCAGCACATCCTTCCTGAGATACGGGGTCCAAAATTGCTCACAATATTCTGAATGTGGTCTGACCAGAGCCTTATAAAGCCTCAGCAGCACAGCCCCGCTTTTATACTCTAGTCCTCTCGAAATAAATACCAACATTGCATTTGCCTTCCTAACTACTGACTCAACCGGCAAGTTAACCTTAAGAGAATCCTGGACTAGGACTCACAAGTCCTTTTGCACTCCAGATTTCTGAATTCTGTCCCCATTTAGAAAATAGTCTATGCCTCTATTCTTCCCACCAAAGTGCATGACCTCACACTTCCCCACGTTGTATTCCATCTGCCATTTCTTTGCCCATTCTCCTAACCTGTCCAAATCCTTCTGCAGCCTCCCCGCCTCCTCAATACTACCTGTCCCTCCACCTATCTTTGTATCATCTGCAAACTTAGCCAGGATGCCCTCAGTTCCTTCATCTAGATCATTAATGTATAAAGTGAAAAGTTGTGGTCCCAACACTGACCCCTGTGGAATTCCACTAGTCACCGGCCACCATCCTGAGAAGGACCCCCTTATCCCCACTCTCTGCCTCCTGCCAGACAGCCAATCTTCTATCCATGCTAGTACCTTGCCTCTAACACCATGGGCTTTTATCTTACTGAGCAGCCTCCTGTGCGGCACCTTGTCAAAAGCCTTCTGGAAGTCCAAGTAGATAACATCCATTGGCTCTCCTTTGTCTAGCCTACTCGTTACCTCCTCAAAGAATTCTAACAGATTTGTCAGGCATGACCTCCCCTTGATGAAACCATGCTGACTTTGCCCGATTTTATCATGCACTTCCAAGTATTCTGAAATCTCATCCTTAATAATGGACTCTAAAACCTTACCAACGACCAAGGTCAGGCTAATCGGCTTGTAATTTCCCGTCTTTTGCCTCACTCCCTTCTTAAACAGGGGGGTTACATTAGCGATTTTCCAGTCCTCTGGGACCCTCCCTGACTCCAGTGATTCCTGAAAGATCACCACTAACGCCTCCACTATCTCTTCAGCTATCTCCTTCAGAACTCTGGGGTGTAATCCATCTGGTCCAGTTGATTTATCCACCTTCAGACCTTTCAGTTTTCCAAGTCCATTGACTTGTGGTTGAACCGGACGATCCTGGTGGCAGGTGGGTGCAGAAAATCCAGCCTAGAGTGTGCCGTGAAAGACAGGATTGTGCCGGAAAGGAGTCCTTTACCAAGGGAGCTGCCTGACAACAGCATTTTAAAGTTCCTGACCAACAAAGAGAAAACATCTAAAATCTATTTTCCTCATATCTCTATAACCTGCTCTCTCTATCTCTCTCTCTCTCTCTCTGTCTCTGAGGAAACCCCTGTAAAAATGAAAAGTTAAAAACCACTGTTAGAGACATTGAAAAGCGAGTTCTCAACCAGTGAACTAAAGACTGAAAGTGCTGGAAGACTACCTCATGTCATCAACAAAGAACTGAAAGGATAAAAGCAAAATACTGTGGATGCTGGAAACCTGAAACAAAAACAAAAAATGCTGGAAAAACTCAACAAGTCTAACAGCATCTGTGGAGAAAAAAACAGAGTTAATGTTTCGAGTCCGTATGAATCTTCTTCAGGGCTGAAAGGAGTTTGGAAGACTTCGATCAAAATCAATCAACTGAATCCTGTACTTCAGATTGATGCCATTGAATTGTTTTATTGCGCCCTTAAAATCCATGTTTTGTGTATCTTATATCATGTGTGTGTGTGTGTGTGTGTGTGTAGAGGGATTTAAGAAGGGAGTAGAGTTTAAGCTATAGTGTTAGAAGTTAGCAGTTCATATTTCTAACTTTTGCCATTGGTTAAAGAAAATTTGTTCAATAAACGGTTATTTGCTTATTAACTTTACGAACCTGTGCTCATATTCTGTTAACCTAAATGAAACAGTTCAGTAGAATTGGGGCAACTAGGTGGTTAAGTCAAACTTTTCACATTTGTTACAGCTCATTGAACAGTGGGGCTGGATATTACAGCGCACTATACCCAGCGAGTCGTGACAACAGCTATGGGGACAGAGTGACAGTGGGAGTAATGAGGGATTGATGCAGGATTATAGGGAGAGTGTAGGGCAGTGGGATTAGTTTGGGATTGGGACAGGGCCAAAGGGAAAGAGTGAGGCAATGGGATTAGTTTGGGATTGATACAGAGCTATGGGGAGAGAATGGGGCAGTGGTATTAGTTTGGGATTGATACAGGGCTAAAGGGAGAGAGTGGGACAATGGGATTTGTTCAGGATTGATACAAAGATAGGGGAATGAGTGCAGCAGTGGGATTATTTTCGGATAATACAGGGATATGGTGAGAGAGTGAGACAGTGGGATTATTTTGGGATTGACACAGAGCTATGGGGAGTGGGGCAGTGGGATTATTTTGGGATTGATACAGGGCTATGGGGAGTAGGGCAGTGGGATTACTTTGGGATTGATACAGGGCTATGGGAGTGTGGGTCAATGGGGTAAATTTGGATTATACTGGGCTATGGGGAGAGTGCGGGCAGCGTGAATAGTTTTGGATTGTTACAGGCCCACAGAGAGCGATTGGGACAGTAGGACTGATTTGGGATTGATACAGGATTATGGGGAGAGAGTGGGTCAGTGGGATTAGTTTGTGATTGATACGGGTCTATGGGGAGAGGGGGGCAGTGGGATTAATTTGAGATTGATATCGGTGTATCGGTAGAGTGGGGCAGTGGGATTAGTTTGAGATTGATATTGGTCTATGGGGAGAGTGGGGCAGTGGGATTAGTTTGTGATTGAAATGGGTCTATAGGGGGATTGGGTTAGTCAGATTAGTTTGTAATTGATATGGGTCTATGGGGAGAGGAGGGCAGTGGGATTAGTTTGAGATTGATATCGGTGTATCGGGAGAGTGGGTTAGTGGGATTGGTTTGAGATTGATATGTGTCTATCGGACAAGTTGGGCGGTGGGATTAGTTTGTGATTGATATGGGTCTACGGGGAGAGTGGGGCAGTGGGATTAGTTTGCGATTGATATGGGTCTATGGGGAGGGTGAGGCAGTGGGATTAGTTTGTGATTGAGATGAGTCTATGGGGAGAGTGGGGCAGTGGGATTAGTTTGTGATTGATATGAGTCTATGGGGAGAGTGGGGCAGTGGGATTAGTTTGTGATTGGTACTGTTCTATGGGGAGAGTGTGGCAGTGGGATTAGTTTGTGATTGATATGAGTCTATGGGGAGAGTGTGGCAGTGGGATTAGTTTGTGATTGATATGAGTCTATGGGGAGAGTGTGGCAGTGGGATTAGTTTGTGATTGATATGAGTCTATGGGGAGAGTGTGGCAGTGGGATTAGTTTGTGATTGATATCGGTGTATCGGTAGAGTGTGGCAGTGGGATTAGCTTGTGACTGATATGAGTCTATGGGGAGAGTGGGGCAGTGGGATTAGCTTGTGACTGATATGGGTCTATGGGGAGAGTGGGACAGTGGGATTAGTTTGTGACTGATATGAGTCTATGGGGAGAGTGGGGCAGTGGGATTAGTTTGTGACTGATTTGAGTCTATGGGGAGAGTGGGGTAGTGGGATTAGTTTGTGATTGAAATGGGTCTATAGGGAGATTGGGTTAGTCGGATTAGTTTGTAATTGATATGGGTCTATGGGGAGAGGAGGGCAGTGGGATTAGTTTGAGATTGATATCGGTGTATCGGGAGAGTGGGTTAGTGGGATTAGTTTGAGATTGATATGTGTCTATCGGACAAGTTGGGCGGTGAGATTAGTTTGTGATTGATACGGGTCTATGGGGAGGGTGAGGCAGTGGGATTAGTTTGTGATTGATATGAGTCTATGGGGAGAGTGGGGCAGTTGGATTAGTTTGTGATTGATATGAGTCTATGGGGAGAGTGGAGCAGTGGGATTAGTTTGCGATTGATATGGGTCTACGGGGAGGGTGAGGCAGTGGGATTAGTTTGTGATTGATATGAGTCTATGGGGAGAGTGGGGCAGTGGGATTAGTTTGTGATTGATATGAGTCTATGGGGAGAGTGGGGCAGTGGGATTAGTTTGTGATTGGTACTGTTCTATGGGGAGAGTGTGGCAGTGGGATTAGTTTGTGATTGATATGAGTCTATGGGGAGAGTGTGGCAGTGGGATTAGTTTGTGACTGATATGAGTCTATGGGGAGAGTGTGGCAGTGGGATTAGTTTGTGACTGATATGAGTCTATGGGGAGAGTGGGGCAGTGGGATTAGTTTGTGATTGATATGAGTCTATAGGGAGAGTGGGGCAGTGGGATTAGTTTGTGACTGATATGAGTCTATGGGGAGAGTGGGGCAGTGGGATTAGTTTGTGATTGATATGAGTCTATGGGGAGAGTGGGGCAGTGGGATTAGTTTGTGATTGATATGAGTCTATGGGGAGAGTGGGGCAGTGGGATTAGTTTGTGATTGATATGAGTCTATGGGGAGAGTGGGGCAGTGGGATTAGTTTGTGATTGATATGAGTCTATGGGGAGAGTGGGGCAGTGGGATTAGTTTGTGATTGAAACGAGTCTATGGGGAGAGTGGGGCAGTGGGATTAGTTTGTGACTGATAAGAGTCTATGGGGAGAGTGGGGCAGTGGGATTAGTTTGTGGTTGATATGAGTCTATGGGGAGAGTGGGGCAGTGGGATTAGTTTGTGATTGATATGAGTCTATGGGGAGAGTGGGGCAGTGGGATTAGTTTGTGATTGATATGAGTCTATGGGGAGAGTGGGGCAGTGGGATTAGTTTGTGATTGATATGAGTCTATGGGGAGAGTGGGGCAGTGGGATTAGTTTGTGATTGATATGAGTCTATGGGGAGAGTGGGGCAGTGGGATTAGTTTGTGATTGATATGAGTCTATGGGGAGAGTGGGGCAGTGGGATTATTTGAAAAAATGTTCCTTGGGGATCTGATGGAACAATGCTGGGGTGAGGGCCGCTATCCTTAGTTCCTCCTGCATGCAGACTTTCTGCAGTCGGCAATGAGGGATTAGAAGTGCGAATTGTGATAGAGGATTGTTGGGGAAAACATTCTCCTCGTCTCTTTCACATGGATTAGGTCAGGTTTTCATCTTCAATCTACGTCCCCCAATTTCAAGAATTTCGGTCCCGTTGTGTTTTGCATGTGTTCTGTTTAAAGAAACATTGCTAAAAATACTCCAAGAGGACAGAGTGTGAAGTGAGTTTCACCTCGGTGAAATGAAACTGAAAGTAAAGTGAATAACAGGAGAAGGAACAGTGACGGAGATGGCTGCCAGTAAACACATCTTAACCCTGGCCGAGGATTTAACCTGCTCCATCTGCCAGTCTCTGTTTGTGGAGCTGGTGCGGTTGGACTGTGAGCACAACTTCTGTAAATCCTGTATCCAGAAGTGTTGGGGAAAGCAGCGTCAGGCTGTGTCCTGCCCGGAATGCCGAGTGGTTCTACCCCGGAGAAGTTTCACCAGCAACAGGGTGTTGGCCAATCTCTGTGAGAAAACTCGACAACTGCAACTGGGGGAGGGTCTGTCTCCCTGTGAGGAACACGGGGAGAAGCTGATTGAGGACACAGAGAGGGAGCAGTCTCTCTGTGAGGAACACGGGGAGAAGTTGATCCTGTTCTGTGAGGAGGATGAGATTCTGATCTGTGCCAGTTGTGTAGGATCTCCTGCACATTCTGCCCACAGGTTCCTCCCTCTACAAATGGCAGTTCAAAAGTAAAAGGTAAGGGGATACAATGAGTTAAAAACAAAAAACTACTGCGGATGCTGGAAATCCAAAACAAAAACAAAATTACCTGGAAAAACTCTGCAGGTCTGGCAGCATCGGCGGAGAAGAAAAGAGTTGACGTTTCAAGTCCTCATGACCCTTCAACAGAACTGAGTAATATTAGGAGAGGGGTGAAATATAAGCTGGTTTAAGGTGGGGGGGTTGGGGTGGGGGGAGAGAAGCTTGGGGGGGGGGGTGGTTGTTGGGACAAGCAAGCAGTGATAGGAGCAGATAATCAAAAGATGTCACAGACAAAGGAACAAAGAGTTGTTGAAGGTGGTGATATTATCTAAGAGAATGTGCTAATTAAGAATGGATGGCAGGACACTCAAGGTACAGCTCTAGTGGGGGTGGGGTGGAAAGACTGACAGGGCATTACAGGTATAGATTTAAAAATAATGGAAAGAGGTGGGAAAAGAAAAATCTTTATAGATTATTGGAAAAAACAAAAGGGAGGGGGAAGAAACGGAAAGAGGGTGGGGATGGAGGAGGGAGTTCAAGATCTAAAGTTGTTGAATTCAATATTCAGTCCGGAAGGCTGTAAAGTGCCTAGTCGGAAGATGGGGTGCTGTTCCTCCAGTTTGCGTTGGGCTTCACTGGAACAATGCAGCAAGCCAAGGACAGACATGTGGGCAAGAGAGCAGGGTGGAGTGTTAAAATGGCAAGCGACAGGGAGGTTTGGGTCTTTCTTACGCACAGACCGCAGGTGTTCTGCAAAGCGGTCGCCCAGTTTACGTTTGGTCTCTCCAATGTAGAGGAGACCGCATTGGGAGCAACGAATGCAGTGGACTAAGTTAGGGGAAATGCAAGTGAAATGCTGCTTCACTTGAAAGGAGTGTTTGGGCCCTTGGACGGTGAGGAGAGAGGAAGTGAAGGGGCAGGTGTTGCATCTTCTGCGTGGGCATGGGGAGGTGCCATAGGTGGGGGTTGAGGAGTAGGGGGTGTTGGAGGAGTGGACCAGGATGTCCCGGAGGGAACGATCCCTATGGAATGCCGCCGGAGGGGTGAAGGGAAGATGTGTTTAGTGGTGGCATCATGCTGGAGTTGGCGGAAATAGCGGAGGATGATCCTTTGAATGCGGAGGCTGGTGGGGTGATAAGTGAGGACAAGGGGGACCCTATCATGTTTCTGGGAGGGAGGAGAAGGCATGAGGGCGGATGCGCAGGAGATGGGCCGGACACGGTTGAGGGCCCTGTCAACGACCGTGGGTGGAAAACCTCGGTTAAGGAAGAAGGAGGACATGTCAGAGGAACTGTTTTTGAAGGTAGCATCATCAAAACAGATGCGACGGAGGCGAAGGAACTGAGAGAATGGGATGGAGTCCTTACAGGAAGCAGGGTGTGAGGAGCTGTAGTCGAGGTAGCTGTGGGAATCGGTAGGCTTGTAATGGATATTGGTGAACAGTCTATCACCAGAGAGGTCAAGGAAGGGAAGGGAAGTGTCAGAGATGGACCATGTGAAAATGATGGAGGGGTGGAAATTGGAAGCAAAATTAATAAATTTTTCCAGGTCCCTACGAGAGCATGAAGCAGCACCGAAGTAATCATCGATGTACCGGAGAAAGAGTTGTGGGAGGTGGTCGGAGTAGGACTGGAACAAGGAATGTTCCACATACCCCATAAAGAGACAGGCATAGCTGGGGCCCATGCGGGTACCCATAGCCTCACCTTTTATTTGGAGGAAGTGAAAGGAGTTAAAGGAGAAATTGTTCAGTGTGAAAACAAGTTCAGCCAGATGGAGGAGAGTAGTGGTGGATGGGGATTGTTCGGGCCTCTGTTCAAGGAAGAAGCTAAGGGCCCTCAGACCATCCTGGTGGGGGATGGAGGTGTAGAGGGATTAGACGTCCATGGTGAAGAGGAAGCGGTTGGGGCCAGGGAACTGGAAATGGTTGATGTGACGTAAGGTGTCAGAGGAATCATGGATGTAGGTGGGAAGGGACTGGACAAGGGGAGAGAGAAGGGAGTCAATATAACGAGAAATGAGTTCCGTGGAGCAGGAACAGGCTGACACGATCGGTTTGCCGGGACAGTTCTGTTTGTGGATTTTGGGTAGGAGGTAGAAGCGGGCCGTCCAAGGTTGGGCAACTGTCAGGTTGGAAGCTGTGGGAGGAAGATCTCCAGAGGAGATGAGGTCAGTGACAGTCCCGGAAACAATGGCCTGATGTTCAGTGGTGGGGTCATGGTCCAGGGAGAGGTAGGAGGCAGTGTCTGCGAGTTGACTCTCAGCCTCCGTGAGGTAGAGGTCAGTGCGCCAGACAACAACAGCACCACCCTTGTCAGCGGGTTTGATGACAATGTTGGGGTTGGACCTGAGAGAACGGAATGCAGTCAGTTCAGAGCGAGACAGATTAGAATGGGTGAGAGGAGCAGAGAAATTGAAACGACTAATGTCACACTGACAGTTCTCAATGAAAAGATCAAGAGAAGGTAAGAATCCAGAGGGAGGGGCCCAGGTGGAGGGAGAATGTCTCTTTATGGGGTATGTGGAATATCCCTTGTTCCAGTCCTACTCCAGCCCCCTCCCACAACTCTTTCTCCGGTACATCAATGGTCACTTCGGTGCTGCTTCATGCTCTCGTCGGGACCTGGAAATATTTATTAATTTTGCTTCCAATCTCCACCCCTCCATTATTTTCACATGGTCCATCTCTGACACTTCCCTTCCCTTCCTTGACCTCTCTGTCTCAATCTCTGTCCACCAATAACCATTGCAAGCCTACCGACTCCCACAGCTACCTGGACTACAGCTCCTCACACCCTGCTTCCTGTAAGGACTCCATCCATTCTCTCAGTTCCTTCGCCTCCGTCGCATCTGTTCTGATGATGCTCCCTTCAAAAACAGTTCCTCTGACATGTCCTCCTTCTTCCTTAACCGAGGTTTTCCATCCACGGTCGTTGACAGGGCCCTCAACCGTGTCCGGGCCATCTCCCGCGCATCCGCCCTCACGCCTTCTCCTCCCTCCCAGAAACATGATAGGGTCCCCCTTGTCCTCACTTATCACCCCACCAGCCTCCGCATTCAAAGGATCATCCTCCGCCATTTCCGCCAACTCCAGCATGATGCCACCACCAAACACATCTTCCCTTCACCCCCCCCAGCGGCATTCCGTAGGGATCGTTCCCTCCGGGACACCCTGGTCCACTTCTCCAACACCCCCTACTCCTCAACCCCCACCTATGGCACCTCCCCATGCCCACGCAGAAGATGCAACACCTGCCCCTTCACTTCCTCTCTCCTCACCGTCCAAGGGCCCAAACACTCCTTTCAAGTGAAGCAGCATTTCACTTGCATTTCCCCTAACTTAGTCCACTGCATTCGTTGCTCCCAATGCGGTCTCCTCTACATTGGAGAGACCAAACGTAAACTGGGCGACCGCTTTGCAGAACACCTGCGGTCTGTGCGCAAGAAAGACCCAAACCTCCCTGTCGCTTGCCATTTTAACACTCCACCCTGCTCTCTTGCCCACATGTCTGTCCTTGGCTTGCTACATTGTTCCAGTGAAGCCCAATGCAAACTGGAGGAACAGCACCCCATCTTCCGACTAGACACTTTACAGCCTTCCGGACTGAATATTGAATTCAACAACTTTAGATCTTGAACTCCCTCCTCCATCCCCACCCTCTTTCCGTTTCTTCCCCCTCCCTTTTGTTTTTTCCAATAATTTATATAGATTTTTCTTTTCCCACCTCTTTCCATTATTTTTAAATCTATACCTGTAATGCCCTGTCAGTCTTTCCACCCCACCCCCACTAGAGCTGTACCTTGAGCGTCCTGCCATCCATTCTTAATTAGCACATTCTCTTAGATAATATCACCACCTTTTACACATCTTTGTTTCTTTTTCTGTGACATCTTTTGATTATCTGCTCCTATCACTGCTTGCTTGTCCCTACAACCATCCCATCCTCAACTTCTCTCTCCCCCCGCCCCCCCACCTTAAACCAGCTTATATTTAACCCCTCTCCTAATATTACTCAGTTCTGTTGAAGGGTCATGAGGACTCGAAACGTCAACTCTTTTCTTCTCCGCCGATGCTGCCGGACACAGCGAGTTACCCATCCCCATTGCTCAGTGTGTATTTTGGGCTGTAATTAGGGCTGTGGGGACGCTAAGTTTCCTTCATTACAGACTGTATTTATACTATTGCTGTAGTGCAATGTAGCTTTAAGTAAATGTCCTTCGTTACACGCTGTATTTTTATGACTGTAATATTTGACTGTAGTGTATCTTTAAGTAAGTTTCCTTCATTGGAGGGTGACCAGATGCCCTGGTTTTGCCGGGATAGTCCAGTTTTCACTAACCGTCCCGGTGTCTCCACCGTTTTCTCCAGATTGCTGAAATGTCAGGGCTTTCAGCTCCTCTGAGGCCCCTCCCATTATGTCCCATTTACTGTCTGCAACCCCCGCCTCCCCCTCCCCAAAAAAAACCCTCTCGTGCTGCACCACACCCTGGGAATCAGAATGTCACCCCCATGCCAAGCATTAAGATGCTGTGGCGGAAACCTCCCACATTCGCACAAATCCTTCTCCCTGGCATTCAGGACTGGCACCGGGTTGAATTTTAAAATAGGCTGGTTCTCAATGGGACAGCATTAAACCATCCTGGTTGGTGCACCTTTTCAGTTCCCTGATTGGCCAATGCAGACCGGAACACTCAGACTTGCCAATGAGGGATTCCGGTTTTGTCTTTTGAAACTCTGGCCACCTTTTTAATTTCCAGACTGTATTTCTACTATTACTATAGAGTGATGTAGCTTCACCTGAGGAGTTGTTCATTATAGGTGGGGCACAGCTTATAACCCCGCACTGGGAGGAAGTTAGGACACTCTCAGTCTCTTGGCCACATTAACATGTTGATGATCTATTAATGAGTCGCACTGCAGGATTTGAGAAGAAACAGAGTATTTGCAAAGCTTGATTGGGCTGTTGAGTTGGTTGGGCGCTCAGACTACACCGGATGCTGGTTTAATGTATTGGAGTTAGTACTACGATGAAACATCTGAAGTAGATGATGCTTTCAATGTTTCAAAAATGGCAGGAGACAGAAAACAGGAAACCTGACATGTATCATTGGGAAAATGCTGGAAATCCATCATTAAGGAAGTGGTAGCAGCACATTTAGAAAATCATAATATAATCAGGTAGCATCAATGAAAGGGAAATCATGTTTGACAAGTTTGTTCGCATCCTTTGAGAATGTAAGTGGCAGGGTGGATAAAGGGGAACCAGTAGATGTGTTTGGATTCCCAAACAGTATTCAGGACAGTTGTCTGCTTTGTAACAGGCTTTTCGTCTGAGTGAGCAATACACCACCACCCCCTCCCTCACCCTGGTAAAATTCAGCCCTACAAGTCTACACCTCCAACCCAACTGCCACAGTTTCAGTCTGTGTATATTTATAGTGGGTCCAGTGAATCCCCAGTTAAAAGCCAAGAGCTGCATAGAATTAATGTACAATTAACAATGTCTCCCCAACCAAACCCATTCACATGTTGTTGGTTTCAAGCTCTGCCTGGTCTGATTCAGTGCTTTTCTTTGCCTTTTATGAAGAAAGGTGTACACACTAGTGCCACATGTAACATTCCCAGAACACCAGTCCCCACAGTGTGTGATATAACAGCAAACATTACAATGGATCATGGTGAGGTCTGATTCCATTTTTAGGACCAGCTGAAATCATCCTTGGATTCCATGGAAAATGAAAAGAAAAATAAAAGTAAATTAAAACAGCAGCAGGAGAGGAAGATTTCCGAACTGGATGTGAGTATTACTTCAGTTCTCTTGAACCACGGTGATCCTTTAACAATCCGCTGTTTAAATTTTCTCTCTCACTATCTTAGGAACTCACTGGATCCCTGGAGCAAGACATCTCTGCACAGTTTTCAAAAATCCGTCAATATCTAGGAGAGAAAGAGAAACATTCAATCAAAAAGCTGAGGAGTCAAAAGGAGGAAGATCTGCGACCAATGGAGGAGAACCTGAAAAGAATTGAAGAGGAGCTGACGCCCCTTGAGGAGAAGATATTGAACCTTTGTGTAGACATCGAGCAGCAAGATGATATCTCTTTTCTCAAGGTGAACCTTTATAACCCCGTCCCAAGCTGGTAGTGTTATTGTAAACAACACCTTGTAATAGGGCTCAAACCCCATCACAATAATGCACAACGTGTAGCATAACTGAGGATAAACAGGTCTGAGTAAGAATTGAGCTCAGAGCGTCAGGGAGACTGACCCACTCCGTCAGCACCTCACACTGGCTGCTGTGCAACTGACCAGACTAAAACAGCCCAGATAAAGGAGTGGGAGAGAAGAGATGAGTGCACTAAAACCAAGGATGGACAAAGAGACCTCTGAGGAGTAATCAAAAATCATTCAAGCTAGATAAGCGAGGGAAAGGCTAGGAGGAAACCAGACACAATGGAGACACACGAGAGAATAGAAGGTCATCAGCAGGTGGTTCCACACACACAAAGCTGGAAATTCCTCTTCGGAGGCAATTGTGAAACACGTACACACATATACACACACGAGACAGAAAGTGGTGGTGGTTTTGTACATTTGCTTCCACCTTGAATAGAAGGAAGAATTTATAAGCTGGGAAGATGTTGTAAACCTGCATTGAACCATGGTTAGATCACACTTGGAATACTGTACAGACTTCAGGACTCTCCGTTTTAAGAGGGATATAGAGGCAATAGTGAAGATGCAACAAAAAACGTACAAGCAGGTGATCAGAATTAAAAGGCTACATCTAACAGGAAAGACTGAACAGAGCTCAAAACTTGATAACCATGAGGCACTGTGGGTGTTATGTTCTTCCTATCGGGTCGCTCTGTTCAGCGAACGTGGTTCCACGCCTATCGACTGATGAGTGATTTGGTAATCAAGAGAATGTAGATGAAGAGACCTTTGTGAAATGAAGCAAATGCTGTTTATTCACATAAGTAATGGAGCACTAACACATGTGTGCTTCCCAAACCAAAACCCATTCTAAAACTACTGATTAGCGATGTATTCCATGCTACACAGCAATTGGGTAATACAATCACATGGTCAATCTGCTCACATTCTCTTAAAGGTGTATTGCACCTCACACTGCCATAATGGGCCATCAGCAGAATTGTAATCAACCTCATTCTGTAGCCTCATGGCCCAGCATATCCCACACTCTACCATTACCAACAAGCCAGGGATCAACACTAATTCAGTGAAGTGTGCAAGAGAGCATGGAGGGAGCAGTACCAGGCATAGATAAAAAAGAGGTGTCACCCTGGTGAAGATAAAACACCAGATTACTTGCAGGCCAAACAGCATAAGCAGCAAGCGGTCTAAGGGATTCGACAACCTACAGGTCAGACCTAAGCTCTGCAGTCCTATCACATTGAGTTGTGAATGGTGGTGGGCAATTAAGCAATTAATTGGAGCAGGAGACTCCAAAAAATAAATCCTATTCCCAACCCTAACCCCATCGGGGAGCCCAACAAATCAATGCAAAAGCCAAGGTTGAAGCAACATCCTTAGTCAGAAGTGCCGAGTGGACGATCCATCTCGGCTTCCTCATGATGTCCCTGACATCACAGGTGCCAGTCATCTGCCAATTCCATTCACTCTACATGATATCAGGAAACAGCTGAAGGCACTGGATAGTGCAAAGTTTATGGGCCCTGACAACACTCCAGTACAAGTTCTGAAGACTTGTGCTCCAGAACTAGCTGCACTCCGAGCCAAGCTGTTCCACTACAGCTACAATTCTGGCATTTACGCAGCAATGTGGAAAGTTGCCCAGATTTGCCCTGTGCACAAAAAGCTCCAACTCGGCCAATTACCATCCCATTGATCATCCATTAAATGATGGGAGTTGTCATAGACAGCCTCATCAAGTAGCACTCGCTCAGCAATAACCTGCTTAAGTGTTGCTGAAAGAGAGACTTTTTTTGTCAAAGCTTTTCGTCTTGTACTCATCAGGACAATTGGCAAGAAAATACCAATGAGAGGGGAAACAATAAATTTAAACTGTACGAGAAGAGAGTGCTGATCGATTGGCAAGTGGACCCTGATTGGCAGAGGAATTGACATGGAGAGTGCATGAGTTGATGATGACTGACAGCTAACTGCCAAGCATTGTTTGAAATGTAAACAAGGCAGTTTGACTCTGATTGGTCAAGACATTGCCCCAGGGAATGAACCAGCGAATGGTTGTCACTTATTTTGTTTAGCTGAAACAAGCGCAATGTTTGTGCATTTTCTTTCTGTCTGTAAAGAACAAGGCCGTGTGTAGAAATATATGTAGCTTCAAGTACACGCAAACGTGCCACACTACAAGCCCGACTGGTTGTCAGTGTAACTCTCAGCACACTGAGGATTATTTAGTGAATGTTGTCCAATCGCGGAATCACATCTAATGTTGGACACTGGTTTTGCGTTTTGCAAGCACGGGCTGGTTGGGTATGATCTGTACCTTGCCTGTTGTGAACAGCGGAAGGGACAGGCTGTTTGATACGACCCACCAGTCTTTGGGATGTACGGCCTACTTACATAGCATCACACAATCACCGCAATTCATATACCACAGTACTCAGTTGTGTGATAGGTAGAATGCTTTATTGGCTTGATGGCAGAATCCTGTTAGTGGTGAATACCACTCGTGTTGCTGCTGCATAGTAGCAGTGTGAAACAGCTAGCTTCACCTGTTGCTCATCGTTTTGAGATGCCTTGTCCTTCCAGGGTAACCTGAGGTAGACTGGACACTTTTCAATGCTGAAAGTGACAGCCTTAGGCCCGTCCATGAGTTTGCGTGATATACAGTGTGAAAAGATCTGATCAGGGTAGTCATTATCCTGCAAGATGCTTTAATGTGCCCTATTTCAGCATCAAGCTTGCATGCTGAACAAATGGCTCGAGCCCTATTTATGAAATTGCCGATAAGGCCAACCTTATAGCGTGTGGAACCGTAAGAGTCCCAGCGTGTGTATTGACCAGTGAAGGTAGGCTTGCGGTAGACTGTGGTAGAGACCCCCCACAACAGATTTCTCAACTAGTATGTCAAGGAAGGGGAGTTCATTTGGCTGCTCCATTTCAAAGGTGAATTTGAGAGCAGGATGGAGCCCATTAAGACAGGTAAGGAAATTGTTACATGGAGCTACGGATTTAAATATAGCAAATGTAGCATCCACACATCAGAAATATGCAAGTGGTAGGAGGTTAGGTGTTATTCCATTGAAGACAATTTTCTCTTGGTACCCAACAAAAATGTTTGTGAGAGCTGGGCCTAGAGGCGGTCCCATGGCAACACCATCTATCTGGGCAGACATGGTGTCGTTAAAACTGAACTCAACTGGACAAGTTGCCAGTTCATGAGCTCAGTGAATACTGATTCATACAATGACGGTTGTTCTAGATCGCAATGATATAGTGCTGCTGTGCAAATATCTATGGCTTCCTTAAGTGGAACACTGGTGAATAGGCTGGCAATGTCAAATTAGCACGTGGATACATGTATGGTTTTCACAAATATGAAGGAGTCCTTCACTGTGTATGTGGAAAACATCTTCAAAACTGTTTGTAACAATTTGCCCAGCCATTTGACCAATTCATGCTGTGCAGAACTGGTCATAGATAAGATAGGGCATAAAGGAACATCACTTTCGTTTGTCTTGGGCAGCCCATACGTACGCAGAAGCAGAGAGCCATAAGGTCGAACTTTTCATATATACCATGTGGCAGCTTTGTTGATATATTCAAACTTGTTAAGGATGACTATTCCTGTCCCTTTGTCATGTTTACAGATGTGTATGTCTGGGTTGGTCTTGAGGCCTCGCAATGCTGTAAGACATTCGCGTTGCATGTGAAAATCAGACAGGCTATTTGGAATCCTGCAATGTGTGTGCACTAGATCAGCTAGGTGTGCTTTCCAGGATTCAGTGACATCTGTGGGCGCTGGTTTGTGGCGGCATAGTTGGGAGTAGAGGAACTCAGCAAATACCCCTTTGGGGTGAAGGCACATCAAAATTGAAGCCATGCATAAGAACAAAGCCCTCGCTTTCTGAAAGCACATAGTCAGAGACATTTGTTACATGTTTAGTGGGATTGTTAATTGCATTGCCAAACCACTTCTGCTCAAACAATGCTTGGCACTTAGCTGTCAGTCACAATCAATTGGTGTATTCTCCATGGCAATGCCTCTACCAGTCAGAATCCACTTGCCAACCAATCAGCACTCTCTTCTCAACAGTATAAATATATTTTTTCCCCTGACTTTGGTATTTCCTTGCAAATTGTCCTGATGAGTGCAACATGAAAAGCTTCAACAAAATAGTCTCTATTTTTCAGCAGTACTCAAGTTCTGTACTACTAAATGACAAATATCCTGCTCAATGATGCTCATTTTGAGTTCAGCCAGGATCGCTCAGCTCCTGACCTCATTACAGCCTTGTTCAAAGCATGGACAAAAGAGCTGAAGTCAAGAGGTGAGGTGAGAGTGACTACCCTTGACATCAAGGCAGCATTTGACTGGGTGTGGCATCAAAAAGCCCTTGTAAGAAAGAAGACAATGGGAATTGGGAGGAAAACTCACCATCGGTTGGTGTCATACTCAGCACAAAGGAAGGCACTTCGGGTTGTTGGAGATCAGTCACCTCAGCTCCAGGGCATCACTGCAGGAGTTCCTCAGGGTAGTGTCCTAGGCCCAACCATTTTCAGCTGCTTCATCAATGACCTTCCATCATAAGGTCAGAAGTGGGGATGTTCGCTGAATATTGCACAATGTTCAGCACCATTCGTGACCACTCAGGTACTGAAGCAGTCCATGTCCAAATGCAGCAAGACCTGGACAACATTCGGGCTTGGGCTGATAACTGAGAAGTACCATTCACACCACATTAAAGCCAGTGAATGACCATCTTCAACAAGAGAGAATCGAACCATCTTCCCTTGACATTAAACGGCATTATACAATCAAGGAATCCCCCACCATTACCATCCTGGGATTTCCATTGATCAGAAACTGAACTGGATTACCCATATAAATACGGTGGTTACAAGAGCAGGCCAGAGGCTAGGAATCCTGTGGTGAGTCAGGAGTGTGTTGAAATACTCTCCGCTGGCCTGGATGAGCGCTGCTCTCTCAACACTCAAAAGGTCGTCACCATCCAGGATAAAGCAGTCCACTTGATTGGCAGCACATCCACCACCTACAACAATCACTCCCTCCACCATTGACACACAGTGGCAGCATTGTGTACCAACTACAAGATGCGCATCCCATGAAAGAATAAATAAAACAGACTGAGACTCTCTTCTCTAGAAAAGGGAAATCAAAGGGGTGACCTGACAGAAGTCTTTAAAATTATTCGGGATTCGATATAGTTGATGCAGGACATGTTTCTACTTGTAGGGGAGACCAAAAGAAGCATTTGGAGAAGTGCCTTTGTGCAGTGTGGCTTGCTGTAGTCATGTGACCTCTGATGCCATCCTTGTGGTATGAAGACTTGAGTGCACAAGCCATTTCATTCACCACTTGGGGCATGGTGTCAGGAGTGGGATTGGAGCAGCTAGGGTCACTAATAAACCTGATAAGATATTGTTTACTCAGAGAATGGTTGGAATGTGGAATTTGCCCCCACATGGAGTAACTGAGGCAAATAGTTTGGAACTGTTTAACCAGAGGTTGGAGAAATACATAATCAGGAAAGAATTAGAAGGTTTTGCTGATGAGGGTGAAAGAAGAGGTGTAGGGGGAGATTTATGTGCAGCATAAACACAAATATAAATTAGTTGTACTGAGATCAGTGACATTGGTGTTCAGCTCCATGGGTGCCAGTCTTGAAATCGGTGACATGTAAGGTTTCAGTCCCATGGGTGATGCCAATTCAAACACTGAGCAATAGGAGGTTATTTGTATGGACATTACAACAAGCCTAATGCTGTTCACAACTGATATATACACAGGTACATGTTGTTCCAGAGCCCTGGAAGTATCCAGGAGCTGGTGTACTGGCAGTTGTCCCCTATCAAAGGAATGCTGTATTTCGGGGCAGCACAGACCAGAGACAAGCTCCGAGTTACTGAGAAAATAGAGACCAGAAATAAAAATGAACTGAACATTGATCCTTCAAAGTCTTCAGCACCAGAGGAAACCCTGTCAAGTGTATTTGGAGTGGTAGCTGATGTGGTATCACATCAGTGAAAGCTGTCAGTGAAAACTCCATGCAGATCTCTTCATGTTTTACTAATATCATTGATTATATATCATTATAAAGTACAAATTAAACAGGACGGTATATTTATTAAAATATTTCTGAATCTGTGTCCTGCAGGAACTGAAAAGATTGAGAGAAAGGTGAGTATCTAATCCAAACTCACACACGGTTTTACACTGTGACCACAGTTTGTATCCAGCAGTGAGTGATTAAAGCAATCCCAATTTAAACAGGTACCTGGACAAAGAGGAGGAAGGGAAAGGTGCGGAGAGAGATGAAGAGATACTGAAGTTTACAAGCCAGAAATACACAAGATTTGGAGGCTCGTTAATCTACTCAGTGTGGAAGAGAATGAAACCGATCATCTCTCCAGGTAAGAAACTCCACAGCTTTGTATCGTCTTTCTGTAGAGTTTCTCGCTCTCGTTCCCCCTCTCCTGAAGGTGCTGCCTGTTACTTGGTACAGATCACTGAGGCAGCAGCATCAGGTATTTCACTCAAGGGGCCGTTCTTCATGTGGGACCTTAGAATGAGAGATTCAAGCATGAGGGGATCAGAACATCTTCTATGACATCCAGACTCCCAGACTTTCCAGTGAGACTCACAGAACAGTGATAAGACTGAGAGCCCAGGCTGATTATGTTCCCCTGTGGCCCAGGACTCACTGAACAGTGATCAGACTGAGAGCCCAGGCTGATTATGTTCCTCTGTGACCCAGATCATAGATCACAGTGATCATAGGAACAGGAAGAGGCCATTTAGCTCTTCGAGCCTGTTTTGCCATTCAGTGGCTGATCTGCGATCTAATGGTATAAACTACTTACCTTTGTCCCATGTCCTTGTATACCTTTGATTAAAAATTCTATCACTCTCAGTATCAAAATTGGAAATTGGAAATGAAAATCGATCACCATTTGCAGAAGAGAGTTCCAAGCTTCTAACACACTTCGTGTAGAAATGTCTCCTCATTTCACTCCTGAAATTTCAGACACTCATTTTTAGACTATGTGTCCTTTAGTCCTAGATTTGCCAACCAGTGGAAGTAGCTTCTCTCTACTTACCCTGTCTGGTACCCTTAACACAGAACAGTTGCAGCACAGAAGAAGACCAATTGACCCCTCTGCTAGAGCAATTCAGCTGGTTCTTTCCCCCACCTTTCCCCGTAGCCTTGCAATTTTTGTTTTATCTTCAGGTACTCATCCAATTCTCTTTTGAAAGCCCCAATGCAATCAGAAAATATTTATGAAGATACAAACATATGAATTAGGAGCAGGATAGGCCACTTGGCCCCTCGAGCCTGCTCTGCTATTAATAAGATCTGATTGTAACCTCAACTTCAGATTCCCACTGACCCCTGGTGACCTTTCACCTCCTTGCTTTTCAAGAATTGATCTACTTCTGCCCTCAAAATATTCAAAGACTCTGCTCCCACTGCCTTTTGAGGAAGAGTTGCAAAGACTCAAGCCCTCTGAGAGAAAAAAACTTCTCCTCAGCTCTGTCTAAATGGGCGACCACTTATTTTTAAACAGTGACCACCAGTTCTAGATTCTAGATGTGCAGCGGAAATGTGCTCTCCACATCCACCCTGTCAAATCCCCTCAGGATCTGATATGTTTTAATCAAGTTGTCTCTTACTCTTCCAAACTCCAGCGGATACAAGTCTAGTCTGTCCAACCTTTCCTCATAAGACAACCCCCCCATTCCAGATATTGGTCTAGTAAACCTTCTCTGACACAAAAACAGAATTACCTGGAAAAACTCAGCAGGTCTGGCAGCATCGGTGGAGAAGAAATCAGTTAACGTTTCGAGCCTTCATGGCCCTTCGGCAGAACTGAAGCATAGTTAGGAGAAAGGAGAAATATAAGCTGGTTTAAGGTGGGGGGGGGGCGGGGGGAGAGAGAAGTTGAGGGTGTGGTGATTGTGGAGATAAGCAAGCCGTGATAGGAGCAGATAATCAAAAGATGTCACAGACAAAAGGATCAAAGAGGTGTTGAAGGTGGTGATATTTGTCTAAGAAAAGTGCTAATTAAGAATGGAAGACAGGACACTCAAAGTACAGCTCTAGTGGGGGTGGGGTGGAAAAGACTAACAAGGTTTTAGTTTTAGAATTAAAAATAATGGAAATAGGTGGGGAAAGAAGAATCTATATAAATTATTGAAAAAAAAAGGGGGGGGGGAAAACGGGGTGGGGATGGGGGGAGGGGAAGATTAAGATCTAAAGTTGTTGAATTCAATATTCAGCCCGGAAGGCTGTAAAGTGCCTAGTCGAGACCTTCCCCCCACCGCACCCCCCCCACCTTAAACCAGCTTATATTTCTCCTTTCTCCTAACTATGCTTCAGTTCTGCCGAAGGGCCATGAAGGCTCGAAACGTTAACTGATTTCTTCTCCACCGATGCTGCCAGACCTGCTGAGTTTTTCCAGGTAATTCTGTTTTTGTTTTGGATTTCCAGCATCCGCAGCAGCTATTAGCTTTTTGTTTTTAAACCTTCTCTGAACTGCTTTCATCACATGTACACCCTTCCTTCAATAAGGAGACCAATACTGTACACAGTACTCTAGACGTGGTCTCACCAATGCCCTGTATAACCGAAGCATGACCTCCCTACTTTTGCATTCAATTCTCCATGCAATTATTGATAACATTCTATTGGCTTTCCTTATTACCTCTTGTACCTGTATACTAACCTTTTGCGATTCATGCGCTGGGACACCCAGATCCCTCTGCACCTCAGAGCTTTGCAATCTCTCACCAGTTTGTTAATGCTTCTTTATTATTCTTCCTGCCAAAATGTACAATTCCACATTTCCCATATTATACTCCATTTGCCAGAGCTTTGCCCACTCCCTTAGCCTATCCATATCCCTTTATAGCCTCCATATATCCTGTTCACAACTTACTTTCCTACCTATCTTTCTGTTATCAGCAAGTTTAGTAACCATACCTTTGGCCTCTTTCACCAAGTCATTTATGTAAATTGGAACAAGTTGAGGCCCCAGCACTGATCCCTGAGGCATATCTCTCATTACATCTTTCCAACCAGAAAATGATCCATTTATGCCTACTCTCTGTTCCCTGTGAGCTAGCCAATCTTCTATCCATGCCAATATGTTAACCCCTACACCATGAGCTTTTATTTCCTACAATTATCTTTGATGTGGCAGCTTATCAAGCGCCTTCTGGAAATCTAAGTAAAGTACATCCACCAGTTCCCCTTTATCCAGAGCACATGTTACTTTTTCAAAGATCTCCAATAAAATGGGTAAACATAATTTCCCTCTCACAAAACCATGTAGACTCTGCCTGATTAACTTGAATTTATCTAAGTGCTCTGCTATAATGCCTTTAATAATACCTTTTGTGGAGACTTTCCTTATGACAGATGTTAAGCTAACTGGCCTGTAGTTTCCTGCTTTCTGTTTCCCTCCCTTTTTTGAATACAGGAATTACATTCACTATTTTTCAATCTAATTGAACATTTCCTGAATCTAGGGAATTTTGGAATATTAAAACCAACGCATCAACTATCGCACTAGCCACTTCTTTTAAGATCCGAGGATGAAGCCCATCAGGAGTCAAGGACTTGTCAGCCCACAGCTTCAACAACTTGCTCAGTACCACCTCCCTGGTGGTTGTAATTTTCCTGACTTCCTCCCTCTCTTCCAGTTCCTGATTGGAAGCGATTCCTGGGATATTACCTGTAACCTGTATAGTGAAGACCAATGCAAAATGCCCGTTCAATTCACCTGCCATCTCCTTATTTTCCATTATTAATTCCCCAGACTCACTTTCTATAAAACCAACACTCACTTTGTTAACTTTTCTTCTTTACATATCTAAAGAAACTCTTACTATCTGTCTTTGTATTTCAAGCTAGCTTCCCCCCATATTCTAATGTTTCCCTCCTTATTAATCTTTCAGTCATTCTTTGTGCTATTTCTTATACACTGTTCAATTTTGACCTGCCACCCGCCTTTGTGCAATTATATGTGTTTTTCTTCAAGTTTGGTAGCATCTTTATGAATGAAGGCTGTTATTGTGAATCTCTCTCAGTAACAGGGGCTGAAAGTTTGTTTATTAAAGTTTTTTAAAAAGATATTTTAAGGTAGGAGTGTGTTATTACCTTTGAAGTTCTGCTTTTTACTTTAGTGTCTAGCTCCTCAAACTCTATGCAGAACCTCTTTCCTAGCTCTACCTATGTTGTTGGTAGCTACGTGGATCCACGATGACCAGATCCTCCCCTCCCACTGTCAGGTTCATCTCCAGCCTCGAGCAACATCCCGAACTCTGGCACCAGGCAGAAAATACAGCCTTCTGGATTCTTGCTGGAATCAGAGAACAATGTCTATCCCCCTGACTATACTGTCTCCGATTATCTTTACATTCCTTTTTGCCACCCCACCTGCTTGTATGGCTTCCTGTACCATGGTGCCATGGCCCATCTGCTCATCCACCCTGCTGACCTCGCTTTCATCCACTTAGGTCGTGAACATCTCAAACCTGTTTGACAAGTGCACAGTCTGAGTCTCCTCCACTGTTGTCTGCTCAGCTCCTTTACCTACCTCAGACACATCCCTGACCCTATTCTAAGGGGGTCACTGTCTTAGAATGTGGCCTAACTGGGGCCTTTTATAGGTCAGCATGACATCTACTCCTTGTATTGCAATCCTCTTGATATAAAGGCCAGCATTCCATTAGTCTTTTGATCATTGTCTTTGTCAGTCATGACATTTTAATAATCTTGGTACCTGTTTTTTTCCCTTTGTTATATCATGGGCTATGGGCATTTCTGGCAAGACCAGAATTTGTGACATTCCCTTCATTGCCCTGAACTGAAAGGCTTACTAGGCTGGCAATTAAGAGTCAACCACATTGCTGTGAGTCTGAAGTTGCATGTATGCTATGCCAGATCAGATTTCCTTCCCAAAAGGACATTAGTGACTGAGAGAGGTTTTCACAACAATTGATGGTCATCATTACTGAGATGAGCTTAATTGAATTTAAATTCCACTAGCAGCCCTGATGGGATTTGAACTCATGTCCCCAGACCTTTAGTCTGCACTTCTGAGATTACTAGTCCAGTGACATTTTCTGTCACTGCCACCAGGACAGTGGCACCTGTCCACCATCTCCCCAAGTATCGTTGGACCTCCATTGTTTCTAGTGTCATGAAGATGTGCTTTATGCCAGATAATGATTTTTAATCCAAAAGCTGGAAATATGAATGGAACTTTTGAAAACAAACTTTTTAAAACACAAGGCAAAGTGACTTGAACTAGCAGCCAAGATGGTTACCTAATTTGCATTACTGTAGACTCCACATTCCAACTCCATGGAGATGGTGACAGCCATGTCTGCAAAAACCCATCAAAGACAATGACTTCACCGGAATATGAATGAACCATATTTCCAATTCCATTAGCACAACATTCAGATACTCAGCTGTGTGGATTCAAACCAGCAATGCCACCAGGTTCAGCCTGAAGCCAGCTGAGTCATAGAACTACAGACTGTGAATTCCTTTTAACTTTTATGGACTTTAATTTGGCTTACCAAATCCTTCCCTACTCTGTAATCTGTATTTGTGTGTGTGGTCTTTGAGTGTGTGTATGCGCGCAAGTCAGTGCACACTGGAGCCTGCGAATATACCTAACTGTACGTATGAACATACAAAAAAGGAGCAGGAGCAGGAACAGGAGTAGGCCATTCAGCCCCTCGAGCCTGCTCTGCCATTTAATAAGATCATGGCTGATCTGATAGTGACCTCACATCTGCATCCCGCCTACCCCTGATAACCTATCACCCCCTTGCTTACCAAGAATCTATCCACCTCTGCCTGACGGATATTCAAAAACTCTGCTTCCACTGCCTTTTCAGGAAGAGAGTTCCAAAGACTCAAGACCGTCCGAGAGAAAAAATTTTGCCTCACCTCTGTTTTAAATGTTTTCTTTTAAACAGTGACCCCTGGTTCTAGATTCTCCCACAAAAGGAAACATCGTCTCCACATCTACCTTGTCAAGTCCCCTCAGGATCTTATATGTTTCAATCAAGTCACCTCTTACTCTTCTAAACTCCAGCGAATAGAAGCCTAGCCTGTCCAACCTTTCCTCATAAGACATCTCGCCCATTCCAGGTACACGATACCCAGTCTGTAATATCTGTTTACTGTGCACACTGGAGTCTGAAAATATAGCTAACTGCACACTGTAACCAGTCTGTAGTATCTGTTCACTGTACACACTGGCACCTGGGAATATAGCTAACTGCACACTGTACATAGTCGGTAACATCTGTTCACTGTACATACTGGAGTCTGAGAATATAGTGTAAAGATGGACTACCAAGAGGCTTCTTTAGTCGAAAAACAAACTTAATTTACAGAGCTGCTGGATTAGCTACATGCTTCGAACAAGGCTACAATACATTCTCTAGACTAGGAAAAATCCACCCCTTATAAGATTCCCCACGTTAGGTGTTGATTGGTTGTTCTGACCCTTACTCAGCAACAATCACAATATCCCTTCCCCTTTAATTCCTTGTTTTGCATTCCTTATTTACACAAATTACTCCATACAGGTGAATAGAAAACAATATCAAAAATCTTAGAAATAATCACACTGACACTTTGTCATGAATTCAGATTATACACTTATATACATAGGCCCAGTAATTACAGATCAAGTCATTGAGGTGAGGGGGTTTTCTGTTCCAGGTAGAGCAGCGTAATTCTATAGCCTGAGGCTCTCCTACAGGGTGGACACTAGCAGGAGCTGTGGTAACGTGTATCTCTTTTCACACAGGCAGTTCACTACTATTAGATACAATGGAGACATCAGTTATGTCTATAATAGGTCGATCAGGTACTTTAGTGCTTATGGGTTCGATAACATGCCTTGGTGGCAACACTAACTGTGGAAGCGTCTCCCTGTTCCTCAGGTGATCCATGTGTTTCTGAACTATCCGGCCTTCCTTGTCTATTTGATATGAAAGGGGTTTGGTCTCACAGAAAATAATCACTGGGACCCTACTTGGACCGCTACCGAAGTTTCTTACACACACGGCTTCATCTACCATAAATGTCTGGTCTCTACTATGCAAATCACAGATCACAGATTAATCACAGAATCACAGTGCAGAAGAGGCCCTTCGGCCCAACGAGTCTGCACCAACACGTGAGAAACGCCTGACCTACATACCTAATCCCATTTACTAGCACTTGGCCCATAGCCTTGAATGTTATGACGTGCCAAGGGCTCATCCAGGTAGTTTTTAAAGGATGTGAGGCAACCCGCATCCACCACCCTCCCAGGCAGCGCATTCCAGACCATCACCACCCTCTGGGTAAAAAAGTTTTTCCTCACATCACCCCTAAACCTCCTGCCCCTCACCTTGAACTTATGGCCACTTATGACTGACCCTTCAACTAAGGGGAACAGCTGCTCCCTATCCACCCTGTCCATGCCCCTCATAATCTTGTACACCTCGATCAGGTCGCCCCTCAGTCTTCTCTGCTCCAACGAAAACAACCCAAGTCTATCCAACCTCTCTCCATAACTTAAATGTTTCATCCCAGGCAACATCCTGGTGAATCTCCTCAGCACCCTCTCCAGTGCAATCACATCCTTCCTATAATGTGGTGACCAGAATTGCACACAGTACTCCAGCTGTGGCCTCACCAAGGTTCTATTCAACTCCAACATGACCTCCCTACTTTTATAATCTATGTTTCGATTGATAAAGGCAAGTGTCCAATATGCCTTTTTCACCACCCCACTAACGTGCCCTTCTGCCTTCAGAGACCTATGGACACACACGCCAATGTCCCTTTGTTCCTCAGAACTTCCTAGTGCCATACTGTTCATTGAATACTTCCTTGTCAAATTACTCTTTCCAAAGTGTATCACCTCACACTTTTCAGGGTTAAATTTCATCTGCCACTTATCTGCCCATTTGACCATCCCGTCTATATCTTCCTGTAGCCCAAGACACTCAACCTCACTGTTAACCACCCGGCTAATATTTGTGTCATCCGCAAACTTACTAATCCTACCCCCATAGTCATCTATGTCGTTTATATAAATGATAAATAATAGGGGACCCAGCACAGATCCCTGTGGTACGCCACTGGACACTGGCTTCCAGTCACTAAAGCATCCTTCTGTCATCACCCTCTGCCTCCTATAACTGAGCAAATTTTGAATCCACCTTATCAAATTACCCTGTATCCCATGTGCGTTTGCTTTCTTTATGTCTCCCATGTGGGACCTTGTTAAAGGCTTTGCTGAAATCCATTTAAACTACATCAACTACAATACCCTCATCTACACACCTGGTCACCGCCTCAAAAAATTCAGTCAAATTTGTTAGGCATGACCTCCCTCTGACAAAGCCATGCTGACTATCCCTGATCAAACCTTGCCTCTCCAAATGGAGATAGATTCTCTCCTTCAGAATTTTCTCCAATAGTTTCCCTACCACTGACATGCGACTCACTGGCCCATAGTTCCCTGGCTTATTTCTACAACCCTTCTCAAATAGCGGAACCACATTAGCTGTTCTCCAGTCCTCTGCCACCTCCCCCGTGGCCAGAGAGGAATTAAAAACTTAGGTCAGTGCCCCTGCGATCTCCTCCCTTGCCTCCCTCAGCAGTCTGGGACACAAATCATCCGGGCCTGGATATTTGTCCAATTTTAAGCCTGCCAACACCTCCAATACTTTGTCACTCCCTATATCAATTTGCTTAAGAACCTCGCAGTCTCTCTCCCCTAGTTCGATACCTTCATCCTCATTCTCTTGGGTGAAGATGGACCTGAAGTATTCATTCTAGCGGTGTCCTCTGGCTTCACCCATAGATTGCCCCCTTGGTCCCTTATGGGCCTTACTCTTTCCCTGGTTATCCTCTTCCCATTGATATACTTATAGAATATCTTGGGAGTTTCCCTACTTTTACCAGCCAGAGCGTTTTCATATCCCCTCTTTGCTCTCCTAATTGATTTCTTAAGCTCCACCCTGCACTCTCTGAACTTCACTAATGCCTCTGCTGATTTGCTTCCCTTGTATCCGCTAAAAGCCTCTCTTTTCCTTCTCATCGTAACCTGAATATCTCTGGTAATCCATGGTTCTCTGGGCTTGTTACTCCTTCCTATCACCAATGATATAAGGAGAAGTTTCATCAGCATCTTTATGCTTTTAACATGGCTTCTCAGGGGGCTCACTTGAAAAGGGCAAGCTGAGAATGATTTAAGTAACTCTATGTTATAGGGTGGTCAAGTTGTACTCTTAATGATAGAGTTGATCTGCAGACACTTCTTGGGTGGAAACATCAAGTTTATTTACAACATACTCAACAGCAACTACTCGTGTACGTGTCGTCAACGTGTACGCCCTGGCACAAAAGGGCAAGCGGCCGGCGGCCCCCCAGCAGCTCCCACCGCCCCCACAACCTCCAGGCCGGCCACCCTGGGCAGCGACCCCAACCGCACCACCGACGTGGCGGGACGACCCGACAGGGCCGACAGCAGAAACCATGGCTTGTTATCCCATTTCCTTGGCTCTTCTCTAGCCTCCCTGGCAAATTTGGAAATACGAGGCTCAGTCCTGTTCTGAGACGATGCTTCATAAGCAGTTCTGCTGGTGGAACTCCCGCTGTTGCATGTGGAGTCGTGTGGTAGCTAAGAAGGAAGCGAGAGATTTTAGTTTCCGAGGTTCCTCCCGACAATTTTTTCAGCCCTGACTTGAATGTTTGGGCGGCCCTCTTGGCTGGTCTGTTTGTTGCTGGGTGGTAAGGCATAGTTCAGATGTGCTTAATGCCATTTAGACTGGTGAAATTCTGAAATTCAGCACTTGTAAATATGGCTCCATTGTCTGATACAATGACTTTGGGCAATCCGTGAGTTGAAAGGCATTGGCTTAACCTTTCGATGGTAGCATGTGACGTAGGTGATTTCACCTCAAAAATCTCCCTCCATTTTGAGTGTGCGTCGATTGTGAGCAAAAACATAGTGCCCAGGAATGGACCCACTTGGTCTATGTGGATCCACACCCATGGCCGGCCAGACCATTCCCAAGGGTGTAGTAGGGCTACGACTCACAACTTTTGCTACAGTTGGCACTGTTGACATTGCTTGTCTAGCTTCTCGATATCTGCATCTATACCAGGCTACCGCAAGTAACTCCTGATGAGCATTTTCATCTTAGAAATGCCAGGATGAATGCTGTATAATTCAGTTAAGATCTGTTCTCTGCCTGGTACAGGTACTCTTGCTCCCCGGAGGACGACGCCATCCTGACAACTCAATTTGTATTTGTGGGTAAAAAATGGTTTAATTCCCTCGGAGACGGGCTCGTTTAACCATCCTGTAAGTGTCTGGTCTCTCACTTTGGACACAAGCAGATCTCGATTGGTCCAGTTCCTGATCTGCTTTGCACAGAGAGGTGATGTGTCTAAGAAATTCAACACAAGGCCGATTTCTTGGGGTACAGGAGCACATGAGATGCTTTCTTGCAAGAGTAGGTGGCTAAGGGAGTCCATATTCGCTATGTGTATCCCAGGTCAGTGCTTGAAAGTGTATTCGGACAGAATTTTTTCCCGTCGCTGAATTCTTGCTGAGGCTATCGGCGGGATAGCCTTGTCTTCTTCGAAAAGGCCCAAAAGCGGTTTATGATCGGAGACGATACTAAAGTGCCTACCATGTAAGTAATGGTGGCATTTTTTTAACTCCGAAGACTATTGACAGTCCTTTCTTCTCAATCTGTGAATAACCTTTCTCAGCCACTGAGAAGATTCTTGACATGTAAACTATTGGCTTCTCAGAGCCATTGTCATTTCATGGGACAATACTGCAAAAATGCCATATGGAGAGGCGCCGCAGGTCAATATCAACTCTTTAGATGGGTTGAAGTGCACTAACAAGGTTGAGGAGTGCAGCAGTCTTTTTAACTCTGTTGAAGGCTGCCTCCTGTGGAGCCTTCCAGGACCAACGATGGTGTTTCTTCAGCTGTATGTGCAAGGGGCCAGTACAGTCAATAATCTGGGTAAAAATTGCCCGTAGTTGTTTATATCCCTAAAAATGATTTGAGTTTGGTGATATTTGTGGGGGAAGGTATCTCTTTATTGCCTTAACCTTTTCTTCCACGGGATGCAACCCATTGGTGTCTACACAGTGCCTCAGATAGGTCACCTCGCTGGCTGGGAAAGTGCGTTTCTCCTTTTTGGGGACATCTTTTTTTCCGGAAATCTTTTTAATACCTCCTCTAAATTTGCAAAATGCTCAGCCTCTGTCATTCCAGTTATGAGGACCTCAAGGTGCACTACAGCCCGTGGTAATCCCTGTCGCAAACTCTCCATCGTCCTCTGACATATTGCACGTGCTGAAGACACACCAAAAGATAGATGCGTATACTGGAATAGGCCTTTGTGTGTGTTTATTGAGCCAGCTGTATGATGCCGAGTCCTCCAGACTTTTTAACTCAGCATCCACTTCTCTTAAGGCATATGGTACCGGTCTTGCCTTAAAAAATCAAGGAGTTGCCTCTGGATCAATATAAATCTTGGCTTGCAAACCTTTGATTTTTCCTAATTCGTTGCAAATTCGATTTTTAACAAATCTAGCAGTCCTCCTGCCCGCACTCGAAAAAATCTCTGACCAATTTAACTTGATTTCTTTTAGCCAATCACGGCCCAGAAGGCTTGGTCCTTCCCCAGTCATTATTATTACTGGGAGCTGGGCTAATTGCTGCCCATAGCTCACAGGTACCATGGTGGTGCCTTCTACTTTTATTGCTTCTCCCGTGTAAGTCTTCAACTGGGCAAAAGTTCTCTCCAGGCTGAAGGGTTGGGTACCTTCTCTCAGGTACTGAAATGTGGGCTCGCCCATCACTGTGGGTAATGCCCCTGTATCCACCACCACAACTAGAGGTTTCCTGTTTACGTGGAGTGTGACAGTAAAAGGGTTTGCCTTGACTGCTTTAAGATTAAAAAGAGAGTGAATGTCAGAATCAGTTACTTCAGGCTCTTTCACGTTATGTACTTCTAACATCTTTGCTGGCTGCTTACTTGGCAGTCTGGACTCAGCTCTGCACCGCTTTATCAAACATCCTTTTTTGCGACAGTAATAGCAGTCGGCCTCCTTAAACCTACATGTTTCAGGAGTGTGGTTACCCCCACATCAATAACATTTCAGCTTCAGGATCGCTGTCTGGTTGCCTCCAGTATATTTTTTTGATTAATGGGTGATTGGGAATGATCCCCGCTTGGCGCCATGCCTGGCTGCTGGTTCCCGCCCTAACTGGTAAACGGCACCATTTTGCGAGCTCTGCAGTTCCTGTGAATCTTTTTCAGCGCTTTCCATGGCCAGCGCTATCTCCATTGCTCGTTTAAAATTTATATCAACTTCTGCAAGCAATCGACACTGAATGGCGTCATTTCACATGCCACAAACTAACCAATCCTGTAGCATGTAATTCAAGGTCATTCCAAAATCACAATGCTCTGACAATTGCTTCAATTTAGCAATATAACTCGCAATTGATTTGCCCGGGGCCCTCAAACTAGTTTTAAATTAGAATCTTTGCATAATGACTGATAGTTTGGGTTAAAAATGGCCCTTCACTAAATCCACGAGCTCACTGAACAATTTGGAGTCAAGCGTGCTTGGGGCTGTGAGACTGCGAATAAGGTTGTGGGTTTGACTCCCACAGACGCTCAAGGGAATTGTTTTGTGCTTTGCCTCCTCCTCTATTTCGTTGGCCTGGAAATAAAACCGATATGCTCGATGTACTGACTCCAGTCCTCTGTGGAGTAGTTAAATGTGTTGATCCTCCCGAAGAGAGGCATCCTGGTGAGAATATATTTTTTCCTTTTCTTTACTTACTTAACACGAGATACTCACAGACGTAGGGTGACAGGTAGTGCCAGGATCATTTATTCTCATTGCCAGATGTAGAGATGTACTACCAAGAGGCTTCTTTAGTTGAACAACGAACTTTATTTACAGAGCTACTAGATTAGCTGCACACTTCCAGCAAGGCTACAACACATTCTCTAGACTAGGAAAACTCTGCCCCTTATAAGATTCCCCGCGCTGGGTGTTGATCGGCTGTTCTGACCATGCGACCCTTACTCAGGAAGCCTTCAAGCAACAATCACCACAGATAGCAACTGCGCGCTGTACCCAGTCTGTAACATCTGTTCACTGTACACACAGGAGCCTGGGAATATATTTAACTGCACACTGTACCCAGTCTGTAATATCTGTTCACTGTACACGCTGGAGTCTGGGAATATATCTAACTGTATACTGTACCCAGTCTGTAATATCTGTTCACTGTACACACTGGAGTCTGGGAATATATCTAACTGTACACTGTACCCAGTCTGTAATACCTGTTCACTGTGTGCACTGGAGTCAGGAATATATCTAATTGTACACCACAATATTTACTAATAGAGAAATTATAGGCTGGATACTGATTCCAGTTTTACAGACATCCATGCACCTTCCTCTTTTTAAAATATTTAACATGTAATCTTTTTTATTTTCCACAGTTCCAGCCTCACTGACCCTGGACCCAAACACAGCACATTGTAACCTCATCCTGTCTGATGACTGGACCAGTGTGAGATAGTGACAAAGTGTTACAGGTTCCTGATAATCCAGAGAGATTTAACGTGGTTGAATGTGTCCTGGGGTCACAGGCATTCTCATCAGGGAAACACTACTGGGAGGTGGAGGTCGGAGACAAGACCGTGTGGGCATTGGGTGTGGTGACAAGATCAGCCAGTAGGAAAGGAAGAATAACAGTGCATCCGGAATATGGTTACTGGCTTCTGCAGAGAAACAGGAATGAATATAAAGCTTTTGAAAACCCGTCAGTTATCCTGACCCCAAGTGTAAACCCCAGGACCATCGGAATTTACCTGGACTATGAGGGAGGACAGGTGACCTTTTACAATGCTGATGACATGTCCAATCTCCACACTTTCACTGACACATTCACCGAGAAACTCTTCCCTTTTTTCTATCCTGGATCACACACAGAGGGTAAAGATGTTGCTCCTCTTAAACTGTGCCATTTTGAACCATAGATTCCTAATCTAATGCATTAGAATATTCCACATCTAACACACTAACTGTGAGACATAGAAACATGTAAAATAGGAGCAGGAGTAGGCCATTCGGCCCTTCGAGCCTGCTCCGCCATTCACTATGATCATGGCTGATCATCCAACTCAATAGACTGCTCCTGCTTTCTCCCCATATCCTTTGGTTCCTTTCGCCCCAAGAGCTATATCTAACTCCTCCTTGAAAACATACAATGTTTTGGCCTCAACTACTTTCTGTGGTAGTGAATTCCACAGGCTCATCACTCTCTGGGTGAAGAAATTTCTCCTCATCTCAGTCCTAAATAGTCTACCCCATATCCTCAGACTGTGACCCCTGGTTCTGGACTCCCCCACAATCAGGAACATCCTTCCTGCATCTAACCTGTATAGTCCTGTTCAAATTTTATAGGTTTCTATGAGATCCCCCCTCATTCTCCTGAACTCCAGCCAATATAATCCTAACCGACTCAATTTTTCCTCATATGTCAGTCCCGCCATCCCAGGAATCATTCTGAGACACAGCAGGAGGCAGCACTGCGGACATGTTGATGATAAGTGGTGGTGGTGTTTGTGTGTGCTGGGTTGGTGAATTGTAAGTATATCTTGCTCTGAGCTCTTGGACTGTGATCACGGACTGCAATGTATGTTACTGTGCAGGATGAAGGGATCAGATTTTTTCTCTATTCATTTACGGGATGTGGGCTTCGCTGGCTGGGCCAGCATTTATTGCCCGTCCCTAATTGCCCTTGAGAAAGTGGTGCTGAGCTGCCTTCTTGAATCGCTGCAGCCCATGTGGTGTAGCTACACCCACAGTGCTGTTAGGGAGGGAGTTCCAGGATTTTGATCCAGCGACAATGAAGAAACAGCGATATATTTCCAAGTCAGGATGGTGAGTGACTTGGAGGGCAACTTCCAGTTGGTGGTACTCTTCATCCCTGGTCATTCCGCTGGGAGAGGCTCTGCTGCTCTCTCTGAATCTGGAATCCGTGTTACAAATTCCAGCAATGACATTTGCTGTCAGGAAACTGGAGTAACGGGATCCCGTAGTCACGCTGTTCATGCCGGGTTGGGAAATAGTAAAAATGCATAAAATCAAGACTAGTTGAAGACCTACATTGTCACAATCTGAGCACTGAGATATTTAGGAGGCCTCAGATCGTCTGAGCAAAACATGAGCAGACATGAAACATTTATTGAGGGGTTATCCTGGGATGGGCTAGTGTTCTCAGGTAATGGAATGGATTTTTGCAGTCAGAGGTTATTTAGTGTCTTTAAATCAATTCTACAGTGTGTATTAATTGTAGACATTGTTTAAGTCTAAAGTGACCTTTTTCCACTATATAACAATAAAAAATCTTTTCTTTATAAATCCAGAGTTTATGTCTGTAATTTCTTATTAACAAAAAGAGCCACTAAATTAATCTAAAATTTCAGCCAGGTGAGGATCAACAGGTGATACCACACATTGAAGGATAACATCACTCTTTCCCTGACATAATGCATAGAGATTGTAACATGATGGCTTTGTTATTGAACTAGGAATCTGCAGGATTTATAACGTTTTTTATGACGTAGTGGAAGAGACCACTTGGTCCAACTCAACAGTATTGTAGGTACCTCAACTGAGTGAGATTACTAATCTGAACATGATTTCAAATCCCACCAGGTGAGCTGGGGAGTTTAAATTCAATTAATTATATAAAATCTGGAATGAAAAATGTAGCATCAGGGACTGGTGACCATGAAGCTACCAGATTGCTGTGAAAAACCATCTCATTCACAAATGTCCTTTAGAGGAGGAAACCTGTTGTCCTTAGCTTACCTGGCCTCTTATATGACTCCAACCTGACTTCAAGCTATCTGAAATAGCTTTGAAAATGCCTAATAAATAAAAGTAAATAAACCGTTTGGAATCAACCAGGCATTCCCTATTCAACAGCCTGACATAGTCATAGTCAGCAAATAATTCCTTACAATGTCCCTGACTCCTGCAGCATCTTCCTTGCAGAGGTGTTGGCACAGTGGTATACTGGCTGGGGGGAGTCACCCGAGGCCAACATTGACTCTGGACCCCTTGACGTCTCATGGCATCAGGCCAAACATGGAAAAGGAAATCCTCTGCTGAATACTACTTAGATGCTTCATGTTGAACACCGCTTCAAAGAAGCACTGAGTGTGTCAATTTACACTCGGTGAGGATTTCAATGCCCATCACCAAGAGTGGCTTGGTAGCACCACACTAGACCGAGCTGGCCGAGTCCTGAAGGATGCGTTTGCCAGGCGAAGCGTGAGGTAGATGAACTAGGAAGAAGGAAAATCCTACTTGACCTTTTCCTCACCAATCCACCTGCCCGATACATCTATTCATGACAGTATTTGTAGGAGTAACCACTGCACAGTCCTTGTGCTAATTACTGCAATGTCATCGGGCCTGCATAATTACGCTATCCCCCATCATTCGTGTGTGCACTTTTGCTGCCACTCCGGACCCGAGCCAACACTTCAATTCCACTCATAGATTTTCTTCCCTCTTCTTACTTCTTTTCTTTCTGCCTCTCCTAGACCTTCTCTGTTTTGTCTCCTTTCATTTCCCTCTTCTCAGATAGTCTACCTTCCCAAATTCCTACCTCACCCTTTCAGCACTCCTTGATCTTTCTACTCCTCTGCTACCAGCCCTCCCTCTGGGCCTTTTGAACTCTTGTGGGGGAGGCGGTGGAGTAGTGGTATTGTCACTGGACTGGTACTCCAAAGACCCAGGGTAATGCTCTGTGGACCTGGGACCACAGCATTTGGTGGAATTTTAATTCAATAAAAATCTGGAATTAAAAGTCTGATGACGACCACAAAACCATTGTCGATTGTTGTAAAAACCCATCTGGTTCACTAATGTCCTTTAGGGAAGGAAATCTGCCGTCCTTACCTGGTCTGCCCTACATGTGACTCCAGACCCACAGCAATGTGGTTGACTCTGAAGTGTCCTCTGAACAAGGGCAAATTAGAGTTGGGCAATAAATGCTGGCCTAGCCAGCGACACCCACATCCCATGAACGAATAAAAAAGGTCAAACACTATATGATTGTCACAAAGGTAAACTTTCCCAACCCCCCTTCTCTACCTGTCTGCAGCTTTTGACACAGTTGACCACACCATCCTCCGACACCTCTCCACTGTAATCCAGCTGGGTTCACACCCGGTCCCGTTCTCATTTATCTAATCACATAAGGTGAGCTGCCTTCTTTACCTGCTGCAGTCCGTGTGGTGTAGGTGCACCCACAGTGCTGTTAGGAGGTGAGTTCCAGGATTTTGACCAGGTTACAGTGAGCCAGCACTATTCATTTTGTTATGAATTCTTATAAATTTATGTAATACTGTAGTGCATCTGCTCTCTCCCCTGTCTTCTTTAAATATCTGTAGATGCAATGTGTGAACCACGGTTTTTTATCCTCTAATGGTTTAATTAATTCACTATTTCATTCTATTCTACTGTAAATGTCTTTATCTCTCCTTTGAGCTCTTCTAATGCCACGCCCACTGTTGTGGGGTATCTGAAAGACACTCGACACAGTCAGCTGTAGGTGAAAACAAGCAGCAGTTTTATTCAGTACAAGTTTGCACACAGGGGAAATGCTGTCTCAGAATGCTCTAAAAAGGCAATTTGAAATTACACAGCGTCTGTCAAATATTAATACCATCTATGGGATACCTCATCATTAACTCACAATGTTCTTATCTTGTACATGCAGTTTGTTACATCCATGATTACAAATGAGTTTTACAACACAAACACGAAATGAACTGTTTGGTACATTTGCAATTACAGAGGAACTTGTAGGACAATCACGGAATGACTTGACCTTAGGCACAAACGATGTCCAAGGTTTCTTTCAAAACATGAACTTTGCTTATTAATCCTGATGTTTCACTGCAGTCCAGTCAACTGCATATCTTAGCTTGATCCTGAGGCCAAGTAATTAATTCATTATGGCGTAACTCATAGATCGTTCATCAGCTTTTTTTACCCTGACCCAAAGGTCAAATTCCTTTAGCTTACAATGGACTGACCCATGGGCTAATCATCAACTTCCTGGCCTAGCCAAAAGGTCATATTCCCTTTTACATCCATTCTAGTCTTCTTTTACTGCAAACACTTTTAAAACTTATATCCTCAACTGATACAACAGACCAAGTCTGTGTGATCCCATGATGCATCCTTATATGCCTCTTCACAGACCGTGTGGGGCTAGTGGGAGAGTATGGAGACAAAATATTTGAATTATCCTGTGAGTTTATCACGTGTATCCCTCGGTGGCCATATCCCGATCCAAATGTTTTGTTATTGATGTGTCTTACAGAATACTTTACTATGTCTATTTATTCTTCTAAAATTTCTCCTTGTTCCTTTTTGCCTTCCTAATTGTTTTTTCTTTAAACTTATTTTCAAACCTCTACGTCTTCTCTCACAGCTATTGAGCTTCATTCCAAAATCTATAATTTACCCGGAGTGTAGTAATTGTGTAAATCCAGGAAACCCCGTCTGCAGTGTCACTGCCTCTCAGACTGCTGCCTGTCAACAAGGCAAGTGCCAACTTAATGGGACCATAGCACATTGACGCCAAGATTGTGGGGGAACCTGGGGGAACATGCTTTCCAAGCTCATAAGTACTGGAACCACTTTTCCCCCATCAATTTCCTCACTGGGGTGGAAAAAAAAAACACCAATGCGGTTTTCGATGCTGAACCAGTCAGGAAATTGACTGTTGTGCCTTTTATGTGCCATTCCTTCCTTTGCTTTCCCAGCCTTTCAGCAGGTGGAACTACACTACAGCAAGAGCTTTCCAAACTCTGGTTCACGACCCCAACTGGAGTCACAGAGACAGCGAATGGGGCTGTGAGAAATAAAATCATGTGATTCTCCAGCCTCCTCCTGACAGTGGGGAGTAACCAATCACAGGATAAACTCTTGGTGTTGGCTCACTGTGGCTGTGACAGTGCTGTAACTATGCCTCTATGTAAATACATCAGAGGTTGCCCGGAGTGATGACATTGGAAGCGGACACAGATTTAGTGATCAGTCACCGAGGGTCTGCAATTTCCATCACAGGTTTTCATATTTATAGATGTATTATATGTTAATCTATAATATGTAAACTTTAATAATTATATATAGAATGTTACTTCGCTGCTTTGTCGCTTTTAAGTTTTTGTTGCCGTCTGCGGTCACATTAAATTTCAAGCATTAAAATGGAAATAGTTCATTTATTCTTTCATGGGATGTAGGTGTCGCTGGCAAGGGCAACATTTATTGCCCTTGAACTGAGTGGCGTGCTAGGCCATTTCAGAGGGCAGTTAAGAATCAACCATATTACTGCGGGTCTGGAGTCATATGTAGGCCAGATTTTCTTCCCTAAAGGACATGAGTGAACCAGATGTGTTATGACAATTGATGCCGGTTGCAAGGTCACTATTACTGAGACTAGCTTTCAATTCTAGATTTTATCAATTGAATTGAAATTGCACCAGCTGCCGTGGTGGGATTTGGACCCCTGGCCTGGGCATTAGCCTGGGCCTCTGGGTTGCTAGTCCAGTGGCGTTACCACTATGCCACTGTCTGGGAGGAGGTGCACTGTAGATGATGCTAAACCAGTCATTTTTCAGCAATTATGTTCAGGCTTATTTTAACCCAAACAGTGCTATTTTGCTTTGCACAACACCACAAAGCAATGAGGATGCTATACTTCCCCACTCTAGAGGACTGTCTTGTTGGACGAACTATCCAGTGGTTAGTTCATGCAGCTCTCCATTTAGCACTGGGGGTTACCCTATGACTATGATGGCCAGCCATTGCCCACAGGCAGCCATCCAACACCATGACTAGAAGAAGGATTCGACACAAAACCACAGATCCAGGCTTCACTTGAAAAAATCCTTTATTGTACAGGAATCACTCTGTAGATTCACAAGCTTCACTACAATGTTAAAAAGTGTGAACAATTCACAATCACATAGGACTTTTCACACACCAAGGAAGTTTGTTCAAACCAGTGCTATACATTAAGCTATCCCAACATTGTCGGAAAATTGCTTCATGTATCCAAAAAGACTTGACGTATTAATAAAAATATATGATTTCACTCATGAGAATCAATCGGGTACACTGATCAACAAAAATCAGCCATTGCACAGAAGCTCCAAAGAGAATCTCGACAACTTAGGTTCAGCTGCTCAGCGGAAAGAGCGATAAAGCTAAGGAGCCAGGGGGCAGAGAGTGGCAAACATTTGAGAGAGAACTGGTTAGATACAGAAACTGGACAAAGGGAGATCGAGAAAGCAGGTGAGGGGGAGAATGTGTGAGGGGGAAAGTACACAAGGCAGAGAGACAGAGCAAGTAAGAGGGAGCAAGATGGAGTGATGATGAGGGAATGGGAAAGAGGGAATGAGGAGGAGAGAACAAGAGGGAGGGATGGAGAGAACAAGAGGGAGGAAAGGAAGGAGAGAACAAGAGAGAGGGAGGTAGAGGATGAGAGGGAGGGAGGGTGAGAGCGAAAGGGAGTGCGCGAGAGGGAGGGAGTAAGGGATGATGAGGGAGAGAGCAAGAAGGAGACGGAAGGAGAGAGGAAGCGAGTGTGAGAGAGAGAGGGGGAGGGAGAGCGCGAGAGCGATGAAGGAGAGAGCACGAGGGAGGAAGGGAAGAGCGAAGAAAGGAGAAAGTCGGGGAGGAAGGGAGAAAGTGAGAGGCAAGAAGGGAGAGAGAGAGAGGGAAAGAAGCCAAGATAGGGGAAAGATCATGAGGCAGGGGGCAAGAGAAAAACAGAGGTATAGATGATTTTTTGAAATTTAATTTTGGTCAGGTTATGCAGTGGGTTTTTCCAATCCTGTACAGTCCTACGATGTCCATCTGTTTGCCAGCTGTGGCCATTGTGGGACAGCCTGGATTAGTAAAATGTGGGGGGAGTTGTGTAGGGACAGAATCTTGTCACTTGCATCCAGAGACCATAAGGGCCCTAATATTTCTGTTCTTTCTGATGATACAGTGAATCAGATCAGAGCTGCCCATTTCGGAGGACTATGCAAGCCTCATGGATCGATACAGCTCTCCTGGTGTTCCAGGTTGAATTCTCCCCTCAACATATCCGACCAGACAGGCTAACTGTCCACGTGGCTGATCACTCTCTGTGGAGCAGCCTAGTTCCCTGTCTGTCGATCGAGTGCATCAGCAGTATAAGCGACAAATTGAACACGGCACATTTTCTGATCAAACCTTACATATTTGGTGAATTTGCTCAGCTGAAGGGTGTGAAGCGTTGGGTAAAGGAACTCATTTCCTCACCCAGGGACAGGTTAGTCAGGTGCAGTACAGCCTGAGGAATAGCAAGCGAAATTATCATCAGTGACCACGCTATCCTCGGTGTGGCGGTGGCAAATAATGAATACTTCAATGGTCCAGGTTTGCATATATGAGGAAAAGGGCTCAGGTTAGCAAGACACGTTTCATCTTACAATCCTTACATTCCAGAGAGAGAGAGCCACTTAGGTACAATCTAGGAACCTTTGGATCTGAGGGAGCCCTGCCAGCCCATAACTTGTGCTGTTACCAGCGGACAAGGTGATGAACTTACTGACCTGGATCCTGTCCATCTACACCTCGATTCTAGAATTCTCAACCTTGCTTCCACATTCCTCCATAGCCTCACCTATCTCTTGAACCATCTCCAGTGCTACAATCCCCTGAGATCACTGTGCTTCTCTAATTCTAGCTTTGGTCAGCATTTGTTGCCCATCCCTAATTGCCCTTGAACTAAGTGGCTTGCTAGGCCACTTCGGAGGGCAGTTAAGAGTCAACCACATTGCTGTGGGTCAGGAGTCACATGTAGGCCAGACCAAGTAAGGACGGGGGATTTTTCATCCCTAAAGGACATTTGTGAACCAGATGGTTTTTATGACAATTGATGCTGGTTTCATGGTCACCATTACAGAGGCTGTCTTTACAATTCCAGATTTTAAAAATTAATTAATTAAATTTAAATTCCACTAGCGGACATGGTGGCATTTGAACCCATGTCCCCAGGGCATTAGCCTGGGCCTCTAGTTTACAAGTCCAGTGTCATTACCATTATGTCTGTGTCTCCCTCCAATCGGAGGAGTTATTAGGAGGGATCAGCAGAACAGGTGGATTTAAGTGGAGTCTTAAAGAAGTCGAGGGAGGTGGGTGGACATCAGGGAGGGAATTCCAAAGTGAGCCATCCATCTAAGCAGCTCTCTGGTTTAATCTTTCACCCAACAATGTAGCACTCGCTCCCTCAGTACCGCCCCAAGTGATGGATGGGAATTTGAGATTGGCAGGCGGGCGCGGTTGGCCAGGAAACAGGCCGCCACCCGCGATCGGCCACTGACCGTGATTTCACGCTGGCGGGCCAATTAAAGCCCACCCAGCGTCAAATGTGGCTTGTCACTGGTTGGGAAGGGCCGAGCGGGGGCAGGGGCCAATGGTGACCCGGCAGCCGGTTTAAGAACAGCCCAGGCAGCCCCTGGAAGGCTGCTACGGAAGAACGTGTGTTCTGCATCCTCAACACTTAAGTTATGAAGTTGAGTGTGGTTGGACATGGCAGGTGGGAGGGCAGATTGGGTAGGCAGCTGGCCCCCTGCTTTTCGGATGAGTGCCTCACGGTCCTCCTGGAGGAGGTGGTTGCCAGGGGGGACATTCTTGTACCCAGGGATGCGAGGAGGAGGCCACCACACCTCACAAAGAGGGCATGTGAGGAGGTGGTAGCCCGGGTGAGCAGCCATGACGTGGTGGGGTGCACATGGGTGCAGTGCCGGAAGAGGTTCAATGACCTGCTGTGCTCAGGAAGGGTGAGTACCGTGTTGGCACCGGTCAGTGTGCAGAACTGTTAAAGTGTGGGCGTACCCCCATGGGCCTCAGGGGTGTTACAGTCTGAGTGCCAACTGTCAATGACGTCGGAGCTGACGAAGAGGGTGAGCCCTGGCTGCTTGGACTGAATGCCTTGCGGCTCGAGGGCCACAACTCAGGTGTGCCCTGCAAGGTCAGATGTACCCTGTGAGGTGTTCCTCAGCTGGGGTTGGCCAGGCTGCAATGGCGCTGCAGGTAGAGAGTGGACTAATCAAAGCTCCTCTGTTCTTTCAGAAGACGAGCCGTAACCATGCAGAGAGGGCAGGTACAGGCAGAGGCCTCACCCAACCTGCTGCTGCTCACCAGGTTCGAGCTGGCTGACCTTGAGCTGGAGAGTCTACATGTTCCACGTGCAACCGGATGTGGAGAGGCAGGGGTGCCAGACCAAGGTAAGAGCACAGTGCAGAGAGGTGAAAGTTTTGGATTGTGCAACCATTTTAGTGTAGTCTCCTCATTGATGGGAGCCTCAAAGCTGGAGTCCCCTTGATCAATGAAAGACGATGGTACCACAATGCAGATCTCCATTGACTCACCAGGGTACCTGGCATAAGTTAGTGTGATGACTTTAATTAATGACATGCGCCAGCATGTACTTGCGCCCTGGACACCAAAGGGCCACCCCTGACGCCAGAGGACCACTGGGTTTCATTCACACCTGCATCACAACCGCTCTCTGAACCAGGGTCAGGGCAGATGCCAGCACCTTGGTGGGCATTAGATCGGCAGCTAGAATGTCAGCACACACTTCACACTCGCTTGAGGTGCAGGCGGAGGCAGAGAGTGCCCAGGGTCGGCGGGACTGCTGGGGACCAGGACGATGCTCAGTCGAAGGCAGATGATGAGCCTCTGGAGTCGTCCATTCAGTGGCAGATGCTGGATATCCAGCGGGATGTGCGGAACAATCTGGCGGAGATCCATGAGCGTCTGTGTGCCATTGTTGCCGTTGTGGAGGAGTCCATGCGGAGCATGAGCACTGCGTTGACCCTCATGTCCGAGCGCACTGCCTCCTCCATTGAGAGGATGGTCACTCTCATGGAGAGGCAGCTCAAAGGACAGAATCAGGGGTTCCTGGGGTTGCACTCAGGCCCGCAAGCCCTCACATAGCAATGACCTCAGGTGGTCAGTGCCAGTGTGGGAGATGGATGAGGCACATAGTAGCCAAGCTAGGTGCCCATCCATCAATGGTGAGCAGGGTGGTCCAGAGCAACCTCACGTTGGCGCACGAGCTGCTCGTCGTCTCTGCGGGCTCCTTTCAGGGCGTTCTGGATGACGGTAACAGCTCCTCCGCCCCTCCGCCAGTGACTATCGCCTCTAATGAGGCTGCGTTGACTGGGGAGATGCCAGCCATGGCAAAAGCTACTCCCTCCCAGGCGGGACCAGCACAGGCTCCGCTGGCCACAGGACGACCGCCAAGGTCATCAAGGCCAACAAGACAGCAAAGTCAGCAGGCTGCCTCCAATGCTGGTGACAGCAAGGCTGGGGGGGTGCGCACCAGGATGTAGCATTCGCAAATGCAAGTTAAAGGCACCATGAGCACAAGAGGTACAGTTCACGGGTGAATTTCTGTTCGTTTATGTTTGCTTTATAATGTCTGCTGGTGTGGACATCAACACCGGGAATAGTAATGTCATTATACATTCAATGTGACAATAACATTAAATTTGCTTTGGTTCTGACTGCCTGAGTATGCTTCACCTTTTATCTTTCTGGCGCAGGGTACACCAGTATGTAATGCTGGACGTGAGTGACTTGATACTTTATTGCACAGGCTTTGAGTGGACTTTGGGTTCAAACGAAAGGGTCATTTCAGACATCCGGGATGGAGGCGGCAGCCCTGGCGGGAGGTGGAAGCAGATCTGTGGTAGCCTAGTTGAAGGGAGCATTGGATCAAGGCGTCCCTGCCTCCCTAGAGGTTACTGAGGTCTGCCTCTACGCCCTCAATGTTCTCCTCATGGTGCTCCTTTTTAGATTCACGACCGGATTCACCATCTGTAGCCTGTGCAACTGCATCAAGATCCCTTTCCTCCAATGCGTCCCCCCTTGTCAGTGCCAGATTGTGGAAAGCGTAGCATGCAACCACGATCAGTGACACCCGCTCTGGGGGGTATAGTAGTGCTCCTCCTGAACGGTCCAGGCATTGGAAGCACATCTTGAGAAGACCTATGGTCTTCTTTACCACCGCCATTGTGGAGGCATGGCTCCTACTGTAACATTGCTCTGCCTCTGTTCTTGGATGGCGAAGAGGAGTCATGAGCTACCTTTTCAAGGGATAGCCTTTGCCGCCCAGAAGCCATCTATCCAGTCAGGCTGGAGCACTGAAGAGCCTCGGCACCTGGGAGTGTCTCAGGATATAAGTGTCATGCGTACTTGCAGAATCTGCACCCTGTGGTCACACACTATCTGCACGTTCACTTTCTGTCGACGAAGGCACATGGCTGACCCGCCGGGCACCTTGATGGCCACGTGTGCAGTCGATTGCACCATGGACACGGGGAACCCAGCAACCGCTGCAAAGCCTCTGGCTCGCTCAGCCTGGCTGGCCTCGTCTGTACGGTAAAGAATAATTGTCAGTGCCCGTTTGAACAAAGCATCTGTCCCCAGCCTGAACGCAACTGTGGACAACTGAATGGGAGACTCCACACAGATTCCCCACTGACCCCTGGAAAGAGCCGGATGCATAGATTTTGAGGGTCACTGTCACCTTCAGAGCCACTGCCATGGTGATCTCAGGCCCAATCATCTGGCAAATGGAGGTCATTGTCTCCCTTGAAAGGTGGAGCCTCCTTCAGCGTTGCACCTCAAGACATATTGAGGTAGCTGCATCACTGCCTGTAAACCCTGGCAGCAAGATAGTGACATCTTCTGCAGCCCCTTCCCCCTTGGATTTCCTGCTGGTGCTACGCCTCTCTTCCCACAGGTCTCTCCCCTGGAAGCTGCACTGGGACACCTGGCCTGCTCTCCCTTCTGCCCCTCTTTTCCTCCTCAGAGGAGGTGCCTCCAATGGAGACCACGATCCCCATTACCAAGGTAAAGGAAGGCTGCTTTATACCTGGAAGGGTCCTCGCAGTCTGAATCCTCCAGGGGCCTTGGAGACACCAAGGAGACCTGAAATGAACCAGAACAAAAAATGATGGAAAAACTCAGCAGGTCTGACAGCATCTGTGGAGAGAAAGACAGAGTTAACATTTCGAGCCCATGTGGCTCTTCAGAGCTCAGATGCTGTCAGACCTGTTGAGTTTTTCTCAGCACTTTTTGTTTTTGTTTCAGTTTACCAGCATCTGCAGTATTTTGCCTTTACCTGAAATGAAGCCTAGAAATACTAAGAATGAAGCTGCCATATATCAATAAGTTACCAGGAGCAAACTATCTACCAAGCACCTCACTACTCACACTGGCAATGCTGCTGACTCTTTTTATCCTGCCAGTGGATGAGATTTTTGAAATTGTTGGCTGCCACCTGTCTGCTTTACCTGTGCGACGAGTGCGAAATTGCACGGTCAACAAAAATCAACATCAGTTGACTCTGTAAGGGCTGAAAGTGGCCTCTTTATTAATGGCGGGTGCAGCTCCGGCACTCGCGAGCACCTGCAGACTGAGATATTGTGCGAGTGCGCGGTGACAGCGGGACGCTCGCCCAATGTCATCGTGCGCTTTCTTATGCTTGAGCGTGTTGGGCGCGTGCCCACATGCTGAGCGAAAAATTCTGCCCGTGGAGTCAAAAACGGCGGTGGAGTTTGAATCTACAGGCTCCTAACAATGAAATGAACACACTACCAACTGAGCCAAGCTGAAACCGATTTGGAGTTTGATAATTTTAGAAAACAGTTCTTATTTATCCCCGGTGAGGAAGAACCTGCCAGAATTTGATGAAGGGCTTAACACGGGTTAAACATCATAACCTCTCTGCAAATACCGACTTAATGGCTGCATGTCTCCAACATTTTCTGTTTTTAGCTAAAGAATTTTTTAGGCTCTCTCCCTTTCTCACCAGTAACCTGATAAGGGAAGGATATTTCAAAGGATGCAGTACAAGCTCTCCTGACCAGGAAAGTCACCGGCTCTATTTTTGGCCTGCAATAAACAAGCTGCCTTCAGCCATTCAACCAGCTGGGGTTGGGCAGGTGGGGTGGTGGGGTGGGGAGGGAGGAGGGGGATGGTTGGGGGGAATGCAGGGTGGGGAACAATAGTTTGTGAGTATCCGCTGGTTAGTGAGGGGGGCGGGGTAAGAGAATTCAGTTCATTCGCTGTCCAGCAAATCCTGCTGATCTCACAAGGAGCTGAATGGCCTCCTACTGTTCCTACATCAGTCACAGCACCATCAGGCTGGATTGTAACACCCTCTACTCCCCATCAGGCTGTCCACATCACTTTGTGACTGAAAGCCAGAGGAGTGTCAGTACCTGTGGAACAGTATGGACAAACTCCACCATGCCCCTCAGTACTCCCCCTCATCAGAAACACACCAACTGCCCGTTGAGGCTGGGGAATATTGTCCACTTCAATGTGATTCTCTGCCCACTCACTCTGCAACTGTTACCCTTAGGGATTAAAAGTCTCCTGCTGCCTCCCACATGTCATGTTTAGATTCACATCCCTCCGGAATTGAACACTTTGCTGTTGGGAACAATTTGCCAATTCCCTTCACAAATCTCAGAAGCTTCACCAAGGTCATCACAAAATTTCTCTCTCCATTACGACAAGCCAAATGTCATTTCCCCTTATGCCTACAAATGAATTTACCTCAAAGCTGAATCCAAGGTCTGTCAAAGCTCACTTTGCAGTGGTTATTGGGGGTGTGCGTGGGTTGGTGGGTGTGTGTGTGTGTCTAATACATCTGTACACAGACAGAGGCTAGATCAGAGAAGGGGAAAAGAAAACAACCTTAGTCCGACTCCTGGGACCATCCGACATGTGGGTAATCCAGCATGGTGAACTTGAAGCCGTTCTCGTTTTATGTACGCTGGGTCTAAAATCAGTTCTGATGTACACTGTCAACATCACTTGGCATGTTGTCTGAGGCCGATGATCTCTCCTCTTTTGTGTGAGTCACTGAAAATAATGGAGCAAACACCAGTGAGAGATGTTAGAGGACAAGTATGGTCACAAAAAGTATGATAGGACACACAGAATTATGAACGTTAATAACGGCTGAGGGTAAGAGGGTACAGTGGACGCAACAAATGGTGATACAAGGCATCAGTAAATGGTGATGGAGGATGCGGTAATAAATGGTGATACAGTACATGATAATAACCAGCGAGAGGGGGTTGGGGCGACAACAAATGGTGAGAAGATGTGGTAACAAATGGAAATACAGGACACGGTAGCAACCAGCGATGGGTGGCCGTGATAACAAATGGTAGTAACCAGTAACAGAGGGCACATGCAAAAGCATGTGCGCGGCAACCAATGGCGACAGAGGACATGATGGTGACCAGTGACAGAGTGCGGCAATAACTGGTGACAATGAACTTTTATTTCTACGTAATAGTGTCTCTGCTATCTCTTCCCTAACTTCTTTTGATACAAATGGACTCAATTCATCCGGACCAGGAGTTTTGTCCTCCGCAAGTCTGATTAGTTTATTAATTATCCCCCTCCTTTCTATCTTAAATGTCTGTATCTTATTCAACCTTTTCTAACGTCATTGTCAACCATGACTAGCTTTCCTGGTAAATACCAAGGCAAAGGGATTTTTTAATATTCCTATCATTTGGCTATATCATTAGCCGTGAGACCACAGAATGTATCATTTAGAGACCCTGTCCCGATCCTGAATATCATTGCATTACTGGCGTGTCTGCAGAATACTGTCACTTTTTACATTCCTTTAAAATTTAATTTTGTTGTGCCTTTGGAATATAATGGCTCCTAACTGCTTTTGTCAGCCTCTCCTTTATCATCCATATACTGAGAGTGACATTTTTAATTTGAATTTTGCCAATATATCTGCCCAGCAAGATATTTAATGATTGGTTAGTTTGTTCTTTTTTAGGCTGAATGTCTCTCTCTTGGAGACTATTGATCACTGTTTTAAATATATCCGGTGCCTTATGTCAATGCTTTGCCAGCCTCGTTTCCCCAAATTCCATTCTCATCTCCTTAATTATAACTTCTTTCCAATCTATTACTTTGATGTCTGTGTCCTCTAACAGCTTTTATTGGTCTGTGCCCTCTACCATCTTTTATTACTGCCTGTGCCTTCTACCACCTTTCATTGTCTGTGCCCTCTATCACCTTTTATTATGTGTGCCCTCGACCGCCATTTATTACTGCCTGTGCCCTCTATCATCTTTTATTACTGTCTCTGCCCTCTAACAGCTTTTAATACTGTCTGTACCCTCTGCCACCTTTCATTACTGTCTGTGCCCTGTAACACCTTATATTACTGGGTGTGCTCTCTACCACCTTATATTACTGGGTGTGCCCTCTACCACCTTATATGGCGGCCAGTGCCTTCTAACATCTTCTATTATTGTCTGTGCCCTCTACCACCTTTTATTACCGCCTGTGCCCTCCACCACCTTTTGTCACTATCTGTGCCCTCAAACACCTTTTATTACTGTCTGTGCCCTCTACCACCTTTCATTACTGTCTGTGCACTCTACCTTTTATTACTGTCTGTGCCCTCCAACAGCTTTTATTACTGTCTATACCCTCTAACAGCTTTTCTTATTAGTCTGTGCCCTCCAACAGCTTTTACTACTGTTTGTGCCTTCTAACACCTTTATTACAGTCTGTGCCCTCTAACAGCTTTTATTACTGTTTGTGTCCTCTAACATGTTTTATTACTGCCTGTGCCCTCTATCATGTTTTATTACTGTCTGTGCCCTCCAACACTTTTTATTACTGTCCGTGCCCTCTAACACCTTTATTACTGTGCCCTCCAACAGCTTTTACTACTGTTTGTGCCTTCTAACACCTTTATTACAGTCTGTGCCCTCTAACAGCTTTTATTACTGTTTGTGTCCTCTAACATGTTTTATTACTGCCTGTGCCCTCTATCATGTTTTATTACTGTCTGTGCCCTCCAACACTTTTATTACTGTCCGTGCCCTCTAACATCTCTCATTACCGTGTGTCCTCCAACAGTTTTTATTAATGTCTGTGCCTTCTAACACCTTTATTACAGTCTGTGCCCTCTAACAGCTTTTACTACTATCTGTGCCCTCTAACACCTTTTACTACTGTCTGTGCCCTCTAGCACCTTTTATTAATGTCTGTGCCCTCTAACAGGTTTTATTGCTGTCTGTGCCCTGTAACAAGTTTTATTACTGTCTATGCCCTCTTACTGCTTTTATTAGGGTCTCTGCCCTCTAACACCTCTTATAACTGTCTGTGTCCTCCAACAGCTTTCATTACTGCCTGCACCCTCTAATGCCTTTTATTACTGTCCATGCCCTCTAACACCTTTTATTACTGTTTGTGTGCTTTCGCACCTTTTATAACTGTCTGTGCCCTCTAACAGCTTTTATTGCTGCCTGTGCCCTGTTACAGCTTTTATTACGGTCTCTGCCCTCTACCACCTTTTATTACTGTCTGTGCCCTCTAACATGTTTTATTACTCCCTGTGCTCTCTAAGAGCTTTTATTACTGTCTGTGCCCTCTACCACCTCTTATTACTGTCTGTGCCCTGTAACACCTTTTATGACTGTCTGTGCCCTATGACAGCTTTTATTACTGTTTGTGCCCTCGAATGCCTTTTATTACTATCTGTGCCCTGAACACCTCTGAACACTGTGTCCTCTAACAGCTTTTATTATTGCCTGTGTCATCCAACAGCTTTTATTACTGTTTGTGCTCTCTACCACCTTTTATTACTGTCCATGCCCTCTAACACCTCTTATTACCGTCTATGTCCTCTGACAGCTTTTATTATTGTCTGTGTGCTCTAACACCTGTTTTTAATGTCAGTGTCCTCCAACAGCTTTTATTACTAACTGTGCCCTCTAACAGGTTTTATTATTGTCTGTGCCCTGTAACATGTTTTATTACTGTCTGTGCCCTGTTATCTCTATTATTGCTGTCTGTGCCCTCTAACACATTTTATTGCTGCCTGTGCCCTCTTACAGCTTTTATTAGGGTCTCTGCCCTCTTAACACCTCTGATACACCTGGCACCACAAGCAGCCTATCTGTACAGGAGGGGAGGAAGAGAGGAAGAGCAATAGTAATAGGGGATTCTATAGTCAGGGGAACAGATAGGCACTATTGTGGCCGTCAACGTGACTCCAGGATGGTGTGTTGCCTCCTTGATGGGAGGGTCTGGGATGTCACTGAACGGCTGCAGGGCATCCTGATGGGGGAGGGCGATAAGGCAAAGGTCATGGTACACGTTGGTAGCAATGACATAGGTAGAAAGAGGGATGAGGTCTTGCATCAAGAATTCAGGGAGTTAAGCAGTAGACTAAAAAGCAAGACCTCTTGGGTTGTAATCTCTGGATTACTCCCTGAGCCACGTGCTAGCGAGCTCAGAAATAGGAGAATAGCGCAGATGAATACGTGGCTTAAGAGTTGGTGCCAGAGGGAGGGTTTTAGATTCCTGGATCACTGGGGCAGTTTCTGGGAAAGGTGGGACCTGTACAAGCGGGACAGTCTACATCTGAGCCAGAGCGGGACTAACATCCTTGCGGGTGGGTTTGCTAGTGCTGTTGGGAGGAGTTTAAACTAATTCGGCAGGGGGAGGGGACACAGAATGTTAGCAGAATAGGGACACATCGTAATACAGTAAAACAATCAAGTCAGAGGGAGTACAGCTGCATTAAGTTTCAAGGGAGTAAGGCAAGGCTGGATGGCCTCTACTTTAATGCCAAAAGTATTACAGGTAAAATGGATGAGTTAAGGATGAGGATTGACACGTGGAATTGTGATATAGTAGCCATCACTGAGACATGGTTGAGGGAGCAGCAGGATTGGCAGCTTAACATTCCGGGATATAGAATCTTCAGGCGAGACAGGGGAGGGGGTAAAAGAGGAGGAGGCATTGCATTATTAGTTAAGGAGTCAGTTACTGCAGTAAGGAGAGATGATATCTTGGAGGGGGCATCGAATGAAGCTTTGTGGGTAGAGCTTAGGAATAAAAAAGGGGCAGCCACATTGTTAGGTGTTTATTATAGACCCCCAGATAGTCAATGGGAAACTGAGGAGCAAATATGTGCACAATTTGCGGAGGCGTGCAAAAACAATAACAAGAACATTAATTGGGATAGACATAGTGTTAAGGGCTTGGATGGAATGGATTTCTTGAAATGTGTACAGGAGAACTTTTTAGGTCAATATGTAGAGAGTCCAACAAGGGACGGCGCAGTGCTGGACCTAATTCTGGGGAATGAAGCCGGACAGGTGGCTGAGGTGGTGGTGGGGGAGCATTTTAGTGATAGCGACCGCAACATGGCACAATTTTAGCTTATTGTGGACAAAGAAATAGACAAGTTGCAAAAAAATGTTTTGGATTGGGGGAGAGCGGATTTTAGTAAAATAAGGCAGGATCTGGCCAAGGTAGACTGGGAACAGCTACTTGTGGGGAAATCTACAGAGGAGCAGTGGGGGGCGTTCAAAAAGGAAACGGGGAGGGTACAGGCTCAACATGTGCCCTCTCGGGTGATAGGAAGGAGCAACAAGCCCAGAGAACCATGGATGACCAGAGATCTTCAGGATACGATGAGAAGGAAAAGAGAGGTTTTTAGCAGGTACAAGGGAAGCAAATCAGCGGAGGCATTAGTGGAGTACAGAAAGTGCAGGATGGAGCTTAAGAAATCAATTAGGAGAGCAAAGAGGGGATATGAGAACGATCTGGCTGGTAAAAGTAGGGAAAATCCCAAGATATTCCATAAGTATATCAATGGGAAGAGGATAACCAGGGAAAGAGTAGGGCCCATTCGGGACCAAGGGGGCAATCTATGGGTGGAGCCAGAGGATATCGGTAGTGTTGAATGAATACTTCACATCCGTCTTCATCCAAGAGAATGAGGATGAAGGTATTGAGAGACTGCGAGGTTCTTAAGCAAATTGATATAGGAGTGACAAGGTATTGGAGGTGTTGGCAGGCTTAAAAGTGGACAAATCTCCAGGTCCGGATGATCTGCGTCCCAGGCTGCTGAGGGAGACAAGGGAGGAGTTCGCAGGAGCTCTGACCCAAATTTTTAATTCCTCTCTGGCCACGTGGGAGATGCCAGAGGACTGGAGAACAGCTAATGTGGCTCCGCTATTTAAGAAGGGTTTTAGAGATAAGCCAGGGAACTACAGGCCAGTGAGTCGCACGTCAGTGGTAGGGAAAGTATTGGAGAAAATTCTGAAGGAGAGAATCTATCTCCACTTGGAGAGGCAAGGTTTGATCAGGGATAGTCAGCATGGCTTTGTCAGAGGGAGGTCATGTCTAACAAATTTGATTGAATTATTTGAGGAGGTGACCAGATGTGTAGATGAGGATAGTGCAGCTGATGTAGTTTATATGGATTTCAGCAAAGCCTTTGACAAGGTCCCACATGGGAGACTTATAAAGAAGGCAAATGCACATGGGATACAGGGTAATTTTATGAGGTGGATTCAAAATTGGCTTAGTTGTAGGAAACGGGTGATGACAGAAGGGTGCTTTAGTGACTGGAAGCCAGGGTCCAGTGGCGAAACACAGGGATCTGTGCTGGGTCCCCTATTATTCGTCATTTATATAAACAACATAGATGGCTATGTGGGGGATAAGATTAGTAAGTTTGCGGATGACACAAAGATTGGCCAGGTGGTTAACAGTGAGGTTGAGTGTCTTGGGCTACAGGAAAATATAGGCAGGATGGTCAAATGGGCAGATAAGTGGCAGATGGAATTTAACCCTGAAAAGTGTGAGGTGATACACTTTGGAAGGAATAATTTGACAAGGAAGTATTCGACGAACGGCACAACACTAGGGAGTTCTGAGGAACAAAGGGACCTTGGCGTGTGTCCATAGATCTCTCAAGGCGGAGGGGCATGTTGGGGAGGGGGGTTAAAAAAGCATATGGGACACTTGCCTTTATCAATCGAAACATAGATTACAAAAGTAGGGAGATCATGTTGGAGTTGAACCTTGGTGAGGCCACAGCTGGAGTACTGTGTGCAGTTCTGGTCGCCACATTACAGGAAGGATGTGACTGCACTGGAGGGGGTGCAGAGGAGATTCACCAGGATGTTGCCTGGGATGATACATTTAAGTTATGAAGAGAGGTTGGATAGACTTGGGTTGTTTTCGTTGGAGCAGAGAAGACTGAGGAGCGACCTGATCGAGGTGTACAAGATTATGAGGGACATGGACAGGGTGGATAGGGAGCAGCTGTTCCCCTTAGTTGAAGAGTCAGTCACAAGGGGACAGAAGTTCAGATGAGGGGGAGGAGGTTTAGAGGGGAGGTGAGGAAAAACTTTTTCGTCCAGAGGGTGGTGATGGTCTGGAATGTACTGCCTGGGAGGGTGGTGGAGGCAGGTTGCCTCACATCCTTTAAAAAGTACCTGGATGAGCCCTTGGCTCGTCATAATATTCAAAGCTATGGGCCAAGTGCTAGTAAATGGGATTAGGTAGGTAGGTCAGGTGTTTCTCACGTTTCGATGCAGACCCGATGGGCCGAAGGGCCTCTTCAGCACTGTGTGATTCTGTGATAACTGTCTGTGTCCTCCAACAGCTTTCATTACTGTCTGTGCCCTCAACCACCTTTTATTACTGTCTGTGTCCTCAAACAGCTTTTATTACTAAGTGTGTCCTCAAACAGCTTTTATTACTAAGTGCGCCCTCTAATAGGTTTTATTACTGTCTATGCCCTCTCACATGTTTTATTACTCCCTATGCCCTCTTACAACTTTTATTACTGTCTGTGCCCTCAAACAGCTTTTATTACTGTCTTGCCCTCTAACACGTTTTATCACTATCTGTGCCCTCAAACACCTTTTATTACTGTCTGTGCCCTCTACGACCTTTTATTACTGCCTGTGCCCTTTAATGCCTTTTATTACTGTCTTTGCCCTCTAACAGCTCTTATTACTGCCTGGTCCTCGAACAGCTTTTATTACTAAGTGTGCCCTCAACCGCCTTTTATCACTGTCTGTGCCCTCGAACACGTTTTATCACTGTCTGTGCCCTCGAACACGTTTTATCACTGTCTGTGCCCTCTACCTCCTTGTATTACTAAGTGTGCCCTCTACCACCTTTTATTACTGTCTGTGCCCTCGAACAGCTTTTATTAGTGTGTCCTCCAACAACTTTTATTATTTATTGTGCCCTCTAACAGCTTTTATTATTCTGTACCCCCTAACAAGTTTTATTACTCAGTGTGCCCTCTAATATGTTTTGTTACTGTCTGTGCCCTCAAACACGTTTTATCACTGTCTGCGCCCTCAAACACATTTTATCACTGTCCATGCCCTCAAACATGTTATATTACTGTCTGTGCCCTCGAACACCTTTTATAACTGTGTTCTCCAACAGTTTTCATTGCTGCCTGTACCCTCTAATGCCTTTTATTACTGTCTATGCCCTCTAATGCCTTATATTACTGACTACCTACTCTAACAGCTTTTACTACTGTCTGTGCCTGCTTATAGCTTTGATTACTGTCTATGCCCTCTAACATCATTTATTACTGCGTCCTCTAACACCTTTTATTACTGTCTGTGCCCTCTAAAGCCTTTTTTACTGTCCATGCCCTCTAACGTTTTATTACTGTCTGTGCCCTCCACCACCTTTTATTACTACCTGTGCCCATTACCACTATTTATTACTGTCTGTGCCCTCCACGACCTATTATTACTGTCTGTGCCCTCTAACGCCTATTACGGTCTGTGCCCTCTAACACCTCTTATTAATGCCTGAGCCCTCTAACATCTTTTATTAAAGTCTGTGCTCTCGAACACCTCTTATTACTATCAGTGCCTTCTAACAGCTTTTATTGCTGTCTGTGCCTTCTAACACCGCTTATTACTGTCTGTGCCCTGTAACACCTATTATTGCTGTCTGTGCCCTCTAACAACTTTTATTGCTGTCCATGACCTCTAACGCCTTTAATTACTGTCTGTGTACTCGAACAGCTTTTATTTGTCTGTGCCCTCTAACACCTTTTATTACTGACTGTCCCCCTAACATGTTTTATTACTGTCTGTGCCCTTGAACAGCTTTATTTCTGTCTGTGCCCTCTAACAGCTTTTATTACTGTCTGTGCTCTCTAACACCTTTTATTATTGTCTGTGCTCTCTAACACCTTTTATTATTGTCTGTGTTCTCTAACACCTTTTATTACTGTATGTGCCCTCTACCACCATATATTAGTTTGTGCCCACTAAAAGCTTTTATTGCTGTCTGTGCCCTCCATCACCATTTATTACTGTCTGTACCTCTACCACCTTTTATAACTGCCTGTGCCCGCTAACAGCTCTTATGACTGCCTGTGTCCTCTAACATGTTTTATTACTGTCTGTGCCCTCTACAACCTTTTATTACTGTGACCTTTAATACCTCTTATTGCTGCCTGTGCCCTCCAACAGCTTTTATTACTAAGTGTGCCCTCTAACCTGTTTCATTATTGTCTGTGCCCTCTAACAACATTTATTACTGTCTGTGCCTGCTAACAGCTTATGACTGTCTGTGCCCTCTAACACTTGTTTTTACTGTCTGTGCCCTTTACCACCTTTTATTACTAAGCATGCCCTTTAACATGTTTTATTACTGTCTGTGCCCTCCAGCACCTTTTATTACATTGCCCTCTAACAGCTTTTATTACTGTCTGTGCCCTCTAACATTTATTACTCTGTGCCCCCTACCACCTTTTATTACAAAGTGTGCCCTAGCATGTTTTATTACTGTCTGTGCCCTCTACAACCTTTCATTACTGTCTGTGTACTCTACCAGCCTTAATTGCTAAGTATGCCCTCTTACAGCTTTTATTACTGACTGTGCCCTCTACCACCTTTCATTACTGTCTGTGCCCTCTAACAGCTTTTATTACTGCCTGTGCCCTCTGCCACCTTTTTTTATTGTCTATGCCCTCTCACAGCTTTTATGACTGTCTGTGCCCTGGACCACCTTTTATTACTGCCTGTGCCCTCTAACAGCTTGTATTACTGTCTGTGCCCTCCAGCACCTTTTATTACTAAGTGTGCCCTCTAATATGTATCATTACTGTCTGTGCCCTCTAACAGCTTTTATTACTGTCTGTGCCCTGTGACACCTATTATTGCTGTCTCTGCCCTCTAACAACTTTTCTTGCTGTCCATGACCTCTAACGTCTTTAATTACTGTCTGTGCCCTCTAACAGTTATTATTACTGTCTGTGCTCTCTAACACCATTTATTAGTCTGTGCCTACTAACAGCTTTTATTGCTGCCTGTGCCCTCCACCACCATTTATTACTGTCTGTGCCCTGGACCACCTTTCATTACCATCTGTGCCCTCTAACACCATTTATTACTGTCTGTGCCCTCTACCGCCTTTTATTACTGTCTGTGACCTGTAACACCTCTTATTACTGTCTGTACCCTCTTACAGCCTTAATTACTGTCCGTGCCCTCTACCACCTTTTATTGCTGTCTGTGACCTCTAACAGCTTTTATTACTGACTTTGCCCTCTAACAGCTTTTATTACTGTGTCTTCTAACACCATTTATTACTGTCTGTACCCTCTACCACCTTTTATTACTAAGTGTGCCCTCTAACATGTTTTATTACTGTCTGTGCCCTCAAACTGCTTTATTACTGTCTGTGCCCTCGAACAGCTTTATTAGTCGTGCACCTGAACAGCTTTTATTTGTCTGTGCCCTCTAACACTTTTTATTACTAAGTGTGCCTCCTAACAGTTTTATTACTGTCTGTGCCCTCTATCACCTTTTATTACTGTCTGTGCCCTCTAACAACTGTTATTGCTTTCTGTGCCCTCTAACGCCTTTAATCACCGTCTGTGTACTCTAACAGCTTTTATTAGTCTGTGCCCTCTAACAGCTTTTATTACTGTCTATGCCCTCTAACAGCTTTTATTACTGTGTCTTCTAACACCATTTATTACTGTCTGTGCCCTCTACCACCTTTTATTACTAAGTGTGCCCTCTAACATTTATCATTACTGTCTATGCCCTCTTAACAGCTTTTATTGCTGTCTCTGCCCTCTAACAACTTCTATTGCTGTCCATGACCTCTAACAACTTTTATTGTTGTCTGTGCCCTCTAACAGCTTTTATTACTGTCTGTGCTCTCTACCACCATTTATTACTGTCTTTGCCCTCGGGCACCTTTTATTACTGTCTGTGCCCTCGGACACCCTTTAGTACTGCCTGTGCCCTCTAACACCTTTTATTTCTGTGTCCTCTAACACCATTTATTACTGTCTGTGCCCTCTACCGCCTTTTATTACCATCTGTGACTTTCAACACCTCTTATTACTGTCTGTACCCTCTTACGGCCTTAATTACTGTCAGTGCCCTTTACCACCTTTTATCACTGTCTCTGCCCTTTAACAGCTTTTATCACTGTGTCTTCTAACACCATTTATTACTGTCTGTGCCCTCTACCACCTTTTATTACTAAGTGTGCCCACAAACATGTTTTATTACTGTCTGTGCCCTCTACAGCCTTTTATTATTATGTGCCCTCGAACACCTTTTATTACTGTCTGTGCCCTCTACCACCTTTTATTACTGTCTGCACCCTCTACCACCTTTTATTACTGTCTGCACCCTCTACCACCCTTTAGTACTGTCTCTGCCCCCAACATCTCTTATTACTAAGTGTGCCTTCTAATATGTTTTGTTACTGTCTGTGCCCTCGAACATGTTTTATTACTGTCTGTGCTCTCTAACACCCTTTATTACTGTCTGTGCCCTCTCACAGCTTTTATTACTGTTTGGGTGCTATAACAGCTTTTATTACTGTATGTGCCTTCTACAACCTTTTATTACTGTCTGTGCCCTTTAACAGCTTGTATTACTGGCTTTGCCTGTAACAGATTTTATTACTAAGGGCAGGATTTTACGCGTCGGCGAGTGGGGTCGGGCGGAATTCCCAATGTCACCGCACCCCATTTAAATTATCAGCGAAATCAGCTGTGCGCCCGCTGACTTGTCAATGGCCTGAATTGGCACAGACAGGGTCAATTAAGTAATTAAAGGGCCTGCCCGTCCAACCTTAAGGTTGGCGGGCAGGCTAGGAGCCCTGGCGCGAATTAGAAAAAGCATGAAACCTCATCCATGGGCGGGATGAGGTTTCATGTTGGTCTTAAAAAGTTTTTGTCAAAATTATGGGCATGTCCCAACTCATGTGACATTGTCACATGAGGGGACATGTTAGGGAAATTTTATTTTTCTATTTTTAGGTTTTTAACATTTAGAGCTGATCTCCCTGAGGGTGTACTTAGCCTCAGGGAGATGAGCGCCCTCTTTCGTGCGCATGCGCAAGAGAGTGCACTCTCGAATTTGGGATTCCCCCCCACCCGCACAGAGAGGGCATAGCGCTCCTGTGCGGATGTCACGCTGGGCGGGCCTTAATTGGTCCACCCACGTAAAATGGCGCCGTGCCCCCCATTGGGGGTGCCAATCGGAGGTGTGCCTGTGCGCGCCCGCCTTTCAACTTCGCCCCCGATGGGGGAAAAGTTCAGCCCTAAGTGTGCCCTCTAACACCTGTTATTACTGTCTGTGCCATCTACCAACTTTTATTGTCTGTGCCCTCTAACATCTTTTATTACTGTCTCTGCCCTCTAACACGGTCTATCACTGTCTGTGCCCTCTAACATGTTTTATTACTGTCTGTACCCTCTAACAGCTTTTATTACTGTCGGTGCCCTCTAACACGTTGTTTCACTGTCTGTGCCCTCGAACACCTTTTATTACTAAGTGTGCCCCCCTAACATGTTTCATTAGTCTGTGCTCTCAAACAGCTTTTATTACTGTCTGTGCTCTCTAACACCTTTTATTATTGCCTGTGTCCTCTAACGCCTTTTATTACTGTCTGCGCCCTCTAATACCTTTTTATTACTGTCTGTGCCCTCTAATACCTTTTCATTACTGTCTGTGCCCTCTAACATGTTTTATCACTGTCTGTGCCCACAACTGAAAGTAGTTCTCAAGGCTGGATCTCACCAGAGAATGTAATTTCTATCCCTCCTGTAATAAAGGCCAACATTCCACTAACTCTCAGTTATTTTTTCGACCTGTCCTCTAGCTTTTAGTGATTTCTTTACTTGTAAAGTAAGCCATTCTGCTGCCCTGCCATTCCAGCTTCTGACGTTTTTCATAAATACCCTGATTTGGCTAAGATCCCAAGTGGATGACTGCATTCTTCCCCAGTTATCCATCTGCCACACTTTGCCATTGACATAATCTATCAATGGCCCTTTTGCAACTTTCTGCTTATATCCACACTACGTATGCCATCAAATGCAGTGTTGTCAGCAATCTTGGACCTGTGGCTCTCTATTCCTCCATCTAAGTCATTCATAGATACAACAAAATTCTGAGGCTGCAATAAAGATAGAAATACGACTTAGGAAGAGTAGGCCATTCAGCACTTTGAGCTTGCTCCTCCATTCAATGAGAACATGACTGATCTGGTTGGGGTCTCATCACTGCTGTCTGCCCCCCCGTAACCCTTGACTCCCTTGTCTATCAAAAAGCTGTCTAACTCTGCCCAGAATAAGTGTGACATTTCCTAATTTTTCAATTACTATATCACTCAGATCTTTCATTGAGGGACCCGCCTGATTCTGAGTCACCCTCTTTCTCTTAATATATTGGTGAAGTCCTTTTGTGTTGTCCTCGCAAGCTTTTTGTCCCTTATTCCCTTTTATCCAGCTTTAATTTCTGTGCACCCCTTTGCTGTTTTCTCCACCTCTCCCAGTCCGTCAAATCTCTACTGCTCTGCACATTTGTATAAACCCTCTTCTCTTTTAGTTTTATACTATCGTTCACTTCCCTCATTAACTGAGGTTGTTTAATTATACCAGAACTGTCCTTGCTCTTTATGCCTATGTACATGCCTCTATTCCACAAAATATTTTTGGAACGCTGTGCAGTGTTATGTTAACCACCCTGTCCAGTCTATTGTGGTCACTTCCTGCCTCACGCTACAAGGTCTGCCTTGCTTAAATTTAAAACCTTACTTCATGATTTACCCTTCTCCCTCTTGAATCTAATGTTGACTTTGATCCTATTATGGTCACATTGCTGACCGAGTCAGGCTCAGCAATCATCATTAAACGCAAGATGGCCTGCTCTTCTGTTGGTTTAAGAACATAATGCTCCAGAAAACTGTCCTGAATCCACTCAAGAAATTCAGTCTTTGGGACTTGAGCTGTTTTGCTTCTCTCGGTTTGTGAGAAAATAAGTCTCCCAATATAATTACGCATCCATGATCTCTGTGTTTATGTATCCCACAGCTTTATCACTGCTGTGTGGAGGTCTATAAGAAACTCCCAAATTCTTCCATTCTTTTCTATTCCTCAGTTTTATGTAATACAGTCCCTGATCAATATTACTTCTCCTTTACCCTTTCTGATTGCTCTGTCCTTTTTAAAGACTTGACATCAGGATATATTTATCTCCGAGTCCTGTCCAGCTTGTAACCTGGTCTCAGCAATGGCCACTATGTCATACCCATTTAGCTGAATTTACCTTAATTACACTTCTTGCATTAGTGTGTAAAACATCTAATTGGACAGGAGACCCTGTCCTTGCCTTTATGCCCTGATTTTGGTTTTAACACATTTGAGCCTTATCACACATCATGTATTATATCACTTCTGTGTTTTTTGATCAATTATATTGTGATTGATTTTTTATATTTGTTTCTGAACCCAAGGTACTTATGCCACTTATTGAGAAGCTGGGCTTTTCTCTCAACCTTTCTTTTCATCTTGAGGCTATTTTTATTTTCCTTCCTCCCACCACCCCCATTACAGTGGTTTAAAATATTTTCTACTGTTCGATTTATCCTTTCCTGTAGGACCCTGGACCCAGCTGGGTTCATCCGTGTTACAGCTCACTCCTTGTTACAGTACTGTTGTCATAGTGTCCTATGCAACCCTTCCTTCCCACACTATGCTTTTGCCTAAGTATTCACCTACCTGCCCCTTTGTTAATTAGCTGTGGCTCAGGTAATAATCCTGAGATATCACCTGAATGTCCTGTTTTGTAATTTAGCTCCTAGCTAGTGATACCCCCTCAGCAGAACTTCTCCTTTTCCCTTACTGTGTCACGGTTTCCGACATGCAACTGGATCTTTCCCCCCCCTTGTCAAATTACTTTCCCAGCTGCATTGAAATAACCTTCACCCTGGCAGCAGGCTGGCAGCACACCCTCTGGGTCGTGACAGCTATCTATCCGCCAATGACAGCCAGGTGTCTACTCTGCTCCTCTTTACATTGCCTCCAGCTGCACACTACCTTGGTCTCCGTCTCCTCACAGCTTAGCAAGTCCAGTGTTCCTGTTGGGGATAGGACAAGGGAGGTAACACAGCAGGGGCCTCAGCATCATGTGGGCAAAATGTGTGCAGATTAGGTGTCTAGTTGAAGCTGTTGGTGTTTCTATGTATTTGTGTGCGCGTCTGCATGTTCATGTGACACTGTGTCTGAGAGTCCGTGTTCATGTGAGTCTGAGTCTGTGAGTCTGTGCTCATGTGAGTCTGTGTCTGTGAGTCTGTGTTCATGTGAGTCTGTGCGTGCATCCGCTTTTGCATGTCGGTGTGTCCATGTTCACTTGCATATCCGCTCATGTCTGTGCACTTGTGTGCGCATCCGGTTGTTTGTCTATTTACTTGTATGTGTGTCCTCTCGCATGTGTGTGTGCGCGCAATCATGTGTATCCGCTCGTGCATGCATATCCGGTCGCGCGTGTATCCAGCCGTTGTGAGCGGGCATTTGCTCACGTGTGTGTGTCTGCTTGCGTGTGTATATCCACTTGCGAGTGTGCATCCGGTCGTTTGTCTATCTGCTTGTATGTGTACCTGTTCGCATGTGTCCACATGTGTGTGCATCCGCTAACATGTGCTTATCTGGTCGTTTGTCTATCTGCTCACAAGGGTGTGTCTGTTCATGTATGCATGTCTGCTTGTGTGCGTTTCTACTTGTGTGCGTTTGTCAGCTCACTAGTGTGTGTTCACGTATTTGTCTAGGCGCGTATATGTGGGGGAGGGGGCAATTCTCCCTTTTCTTCCCTTCCTGTTTTAGATTCCTACCATCCACAGCTACCCACCCGCCCCGCCCGACCCCGTTAATTTACGACTGAGTCTCTGAAGTTGCAGCTCTACCAACCATTAATCTCGGTGACTTGCACCTGGCCACCTCTGGCCCAGATGTTGGTGACAGCAGTCATGACCGCTAAGCAGCTGTCAAAATCCTCGGCGGGACACTCGGCAGCGAGCACGGAGAGTTTCTGAGCTACCTTGAAGGCCTGGCGATATCGCTCCTGCTGCACCGTCATCTGCTCCCTCGGCGACTCGGGCTGCTGAGGCGGGAGCGGTGCGCTGGCGGCTGGGGCTTCGGTGCTGGTGCGGAAGACCGGGTGGTTCCTCAAGTAGTGCTCGCGGGTCCAGCGGAGGGAGCAGAGCGCCGGCTCAAAGAGGTCAGCTCCCCGCAGCTGCCGGAAGGCCAGGATGTGGCGGCAGGGCAGCTTCATGGAGGTGTGGAAGGCGCACTGGCAGCTGCTCGGGCCCGTCACAATAGCCCGCCGGCGGGAGACAGGCTGTGCCTGCTCGCCCTCCACGCTGAGGAAGGTCACCCACTGGGCCTCCTCCAGCTCCCTCTGCACCCGCGAGAAGGCAAAGCCGGTGAGGAGGCTGAAATAAGCCGAGGCGGTTGAGCTGGCCTCCAGGGCCACAAGGGGCGGCTTCTGGAACATGCGCACGGCTCGGTAGTCGCACTCCGTCCGCAGCGAGTCAATGGCCTTCAGGAGGTCCTGCACAAAGGTGGCCGAGTCGGTGAACTTGCCCACCAGGGCCTGCAGCTTCTGGCTCAGCTGCTCCACTCGGTTGATGGTGCTGGTCAGGTAGGTCTCGCTCTCGTGCTTGAAGCCCTCCACCCACTGGCTGCGGCTCTCGTGCCAGTTCTTGTGGAAGTAGTCGATGGCACGCTGGGTGTTGGTGTCGAGGAGCTGGTGGTACAGGAGGTCGTATTCCTCAGCTGAGGCTGCATAGCACATGTTATGGAGGATCTCCAACAGCAGGTTTCTGAACGGCAGCAGGGAGAGGATGGGGGGCAAGAAGGAAACAAGGTTAGAAAACATTGCTGCACTTGCCCTTAGCACTGCCCCTTGCCTGCCATAAGGATCGGTGCCACCCAGGAGACAGTATTATCGTTCTGCTCAGCTGTTGCCCTGTGCCTCTCTTTCAGGACGCTTTATTAACAGATAGCAACTCACGCTGATACAGCGTCTCGAAAAGAGAAAAATACCCCAATGTGCTTCACAGCAAAGTAATCAGACATAAATTTGACACAGAGCCATGTAAAGTGGTTTCAGGACAGCTGACCAAATCATCTTAAATCTTAAAAGGAGAGAAGGGTAGGGAGGCGCAAAGAGGTTTAGAGAGAGAGAGAATTCCAGAGCTCAGGAGTGCAAGCTTAATTTGAGGTTCCCTATCTAGTTGGCACATTTACATGGTAATTATTTTCTGAACTATTGGCAGCTAGCTGCTTGCAAATAAATTCCCGAGTTCTTCCCCAGAAACTAGCAGCAAAGTACTGCCTTTCTCTTCCACACTCGCTCTCACTCCATCTCTCTATATCTATCTTAGGCACTTTGTTGCCTGAATTGAGATGTCCGAAAAGCAACAGAAGCCCGGGTGTAAACAGACAAAAAAAAAAGTGGACATAGAAATTACAGTGAAGGAAAACTAAAATACCAAGGAAGCTGGAAATTTGAAATAAACTAAGAAAATTCAGGAAAACACTTAATATACAGCATTCAATGCTCTTCTCTACGTTGGGGAGGGGTTGGGGGGGGCGGGAAGAAGGGGTGGGAGGAGGTCCTGGACAAAGTATGGACTGCAGTGGTTCAAGAAGACAGCTCACCACCACATTCTCAAGGGCAATTAGGGATCGGCGATAAATGCTGGCCTTGCCAGCAACGCCCACATCCCATGAATGAATATATAAAAAAAGAACTGGGGAAAGAGGACTGTGCATCTCACCGGCTGAGAAGGTGGAAGAAGGCTTCAAGGTGAAGCGGCAAGGTGGTCCCGGTCATCATGGTTCGACATGGCACCGAAACCTAATCACCAACCTGACAAGATGGTGTGGACGATGATGGTGCCCCAAAATGCCCATGTTAAAAAGGTTGCACGCAGGCTTTTCCCGGGGTCCATTTGCTACATCTTGTAACGATGGGGAATTGGTAACAGTGACAGATCTATGAATCTGGTTGTCTCTAGTCAAGAATCTGTACACAGGCGACAGATGCATGAGTGTTGCTCCTCTCATGATGTTCTCATGTTGTCTCTCGTTCTTGCTTTCAGGCAGCGCTGACCCTTATTCTGCTATTAACACCTATTCTGCACCAATGTTTTCTGTCATTAATACTATCATTACTACTCCCTTTTGCCCTGTGTTCCATGACATTTTTGTCATTTAACCTTTCCCATCCTCTAACCTACCCCTGACCTCTTTTTCTCCACCTACCCCTACCCCACTTTACCAGCAACATAAAACCCATCATATTCCTACCTCTCTTTAGTTCTGAAGAAGTCCCATTGGACTTGAAATGTTAACTTTGTTTCTCCCTCCACAGATGCTGCCGGAACTGCTGAGTTTTTCCCACACTTCCTGTTTTTAATCTCATATCCAAGGAGTTGAATTTTGCCATCCGGAATAGGGTCTTGGATACAGCGCCTGAACTCCCCAATTGCATACATGAAAGGCTCATGACACTTCACCTACAGCTCCGCAGCAACCAATATGCCAGCGTTGTCAGTGCTTATGTCCTGATCCTTGACTCCAATGATGTTAAGGAAAAGATCAATTCTGACTTTGATTAAATCTTTAGTGCTATCCCAATAGAAGAAAAGACCATTCTTCTAGGGGAATTTAATGCCAGGGTTGGCCTTGACTCCGATGTCTGGAGGGGAACCACTAGGAAAAGCAGGGTGGGAAAAGCCAAAGCAAATGGCGTCCTCCTGGTTTATAAAGTATGATCAGCATGTTTTCAAGATAACAAATGCCCGCTCCTGCCAGAAAGGCAAAATACTAACCAAATGGAGGAAACCTAGATCAAAGCACTGGTACCTCCTGGATTATATCATCGTTTTCATCAAAGATCCAAGTGATATCTCTATTACACGATCCATGTTGGGGACTGATGCCTGCTGGACAGATCATCAACTTGTTCGATAGGTGATGAACATCCACTTAGCATCAAAACACTGCAAGGCTCTGAAGTCCAAGAGAAAGGCGATCAATGTCTCAGCCCTAAAGCAGGGCTGGACGAAGAGAGGCATACCAGGTGCAGCTCACTGGAATCTGGAAAATCTTCAAACATGCAATTCAATTCCAGAACAGAAACCAAGTAAAGTCAGCTGTACTAGACTCCTGTGCCCAGGCCATTGGCACATTGGTTTGAGCATCGTCACCACCAGGGTTGGCTCATAAAAGAATGTTGAAATATGAGACTTCCTGGAGCAAACACCAGTGGCCTTCGCTGCCGGGCAGAGCAATCTAAGTTTACAACTCAAGAAGGCAGTATTTTAGCAACCCAAGGCTGACACCCAAAGGTAAATCCACAGGATAAAGAACAAGTGGTAGGAACGGAAAGCCCGAGCGATCTAACAACATGCTGACCTTCATGACACGCAAAGCTTTTTTTTAAGTCACCAGGACCAGCTACAGACCAAGGTCAAATAGGAAACTCCTATTTGCTCACAGGATGGTTTCTTATGGATGACAGTGCCATCCATCAATGCTGGAAAGAACATTCTGAACAACTCCTCAACCGTGAATCCACAGTGGCAGCTAATACTCTTCAGGCTATCCTCCATGGGTGAACCACCACCGATGGGAGAGCTGCAACATGCAATCAAACAGATGAAAGACAACAAAGCCTGCAGCCCCGATGGTATTCCAGCTGAGGTCTTCAAAGCTGGTGGACTTCTGCTCACATCAAAACTCCAGGAACTCATCCTCCGGATTTGGGAGGAAAAAGAACTCTGCGCACCGCAGGGCTTCAGGAATGTGACAATTGTAACTATCTTCGAGAAACGTGATGAATTATGATCTCGAAGTATTCACCTCATGTCCATAGGAGGGAGATTCCTGGCACACATTCTCCTGAATCACCTACTTCCTGTGGCTGGGGAAATCCTCCCAGAGTCACACCGTGGCTTAGAACTTCCAGACGAACCCCTGACACGGTCTTTGTTGCCAGAAAAATCCAAGAAAATTGCTCAGAACACCACCAGGAACCCTTCATTGCATTTACTGACCAAAGTAAATGTGTCGGTAAATAATGAGGCTCTGTGGATTGTGCTCCAAAGATTTGGTCATAGAAGAAACGTCATCACAATCTTGCAGGGGGAGGCGACGGTTTTGTCACTGGACTAGTAACCCAGACACCCAGGGGGACCCGGGTTCGAATCCCACCACGGCAGATGGTGGAGTTTAATTTCAATAAAAATCTAGAATTGAAAATCTAATGATGACCATGAAATCATTGTTGACTGTTGTAAAAACCCATCTGGTTCACTAATGCCCTTGAGGAAAGGAAATCTGCTGTCTTTACCTGGTATGGCCTACATGTGACTCTAGACCCACAGCAATGTGGTTGACTCATAAGTGCCCCCTGAAATGGGGTAGCAAGCTGCTCAACTGTATCAAACCATTACAAAGCATTAAAGAAAGGAATGAAATGAGCCTGGCCAAGACCAAGACACCGGAAACGACAATGGCAAATTCAGCCCTGTCAACCCTGCAAAGTCCTCCTTACTAACACCTGGGGGCTAGTGCCAAAGTTGGGAGAGCTGTCTCATAGACTAGTCGTGCAATAGCCTGACATAGTCATCCTCATGAATTCATACCTTACAGATAATGTCCCAGACACCACCATCGCCATTCCTGGGTATGTCCTGTCCCACCGGCAGAACTGGCCCAGCAGAGGTGGCAGCACAGTGGTACACAGTTGGGTGGGAGTTGCCCTCGGAGTCCTCAACATCGACTCCGGACCCCATGAAGTCTCATGGCATCAGGTCAAACGTGGGCAAGGAAACCTCCTGCTGATTACCACGTACTGCCCTCCCTCAGCTGATGAATCAGTGCTATTCCATGTTGAACACCACTTGGAGGAAGCACTGAAGGTGGCAAGGAATGAACTCTGGGTGGAGCCTTCAATGTCCATCACCAAGAGTAGCTCAGCAGCATCACTACTGACCAAGCTGGCCCAGTCCTAAAGGACATAGCTGCTAGACTGGATCTGCGGCAGGTGGTGAGGGAACATACTTGACCTCATCTTCAGTAGCCTGCCTGCCGCAGATGCATCTGTCCATGACAATATCGGTAGGAGTGACCACCGCACAGTCGTTATGGAGACAAAGTCCCGCCTTCACACTGAGGATCCCCTTCACTGTGTTGTGTGGCACTACCACCGTGCTAAATGGAACAGATTTTGAACAGATTTAGCAACTCAAGACTGGACATCCATGAGGCGCTGTGGGCCATCAGCAACAGCAGAGCTGTACTTGAACACAATCTGTAACCTCATGGCCCGGCATATCCCCCACTTTACCATTAGCATCAAGCTAGGGGTTCAACCCTGGTTCAAAGAAGAGTGCAGGAGGGCATGCCAGGAGGAGCACCAGGCATACCTAAAAATGAGGTGTCAACCTGGTGAAGGCATAACACAGGACTACTTGCGTGCCAAACAGCATAAGCAGCAAGTAATAGACAGCTAAGCGATTCCGCAACAATGGATCAGATCGAAGCTCTGCAGTCTTGCCACATCCAGGCGTGAATGATGGTGGACAATTAATCAATTCACTGGAGGACGAGGCTCCACAAATATCCCCAACCTCAATGATGGGGCAGCCCAGCACATCAGTGCAAAAGATTAGGCTGAAGTGTTTGCTACAATCTTCAGCCAGAAGTGCCAAGTTGATTATCAATCTCGGCCCCTTCCGGAGGTCCCCATCATCACAGATGCCAGTCTTCAGCCAATTCGATTCACTCCATGTGATAACAAGAAGTGGTCTAAGGCAGTGGATAGTGCAAGGCTATGGGCCCTGGCAATATTCCAACAATTGTACTGAAAACTTGTGCTCCAGAACTTGCCGCGCCCCTAGCCAAGCTGTTTCAGTACAGCTACAACACTGGCTGGCAACTACCCAGCTACGTGGAAAATTGTCCAGGTATGTCCTGTACAAAAAAAGCAGGACAAATCTAACCCAGCCAATTACCGCCCCATCAGTCTACTCTGGATAATCAGTAAAGTAATGGAAGGGATCATCAACAGTGCTATCAAGTGGCACTTGCTTAGTGGGGGTGTTCGCTGATGATTGCACAATGTTCAGCACCATTCGCGACTCCTCAGATACTGAAGCAGTCCATGTCCAAATGCAGCAAAACCTGGACAGGCTTGGGCTGACAAGTAGCAAGTAACATGGGTGCCACACCAGTGTCAGGCAATGACCATCTCCAACAAGAGAGAATCTCACTATCGTCCCTTGATGTTCAATGGCATTACCATCACTGAATCCCCCACTATCAACATCCTGGGCGTTACCATTGACCGGAAACTGAACATAAATACTGTGACTACAAGAGCAGGTCAGAGGCTAGGAATCCTACAACAAGTAACTCATGTCCTGACTACCCAAAGCCTGTCCACCATCTACAAGGCACAAGTCAGGAGTGTGATGGAATACTCCCCACTTGCCTGGATGAGTGCAGCTCCCACAACACTGAAGAAGCTTGACACCAGGACAAAGCAACCCGCTTGATTGGCACCACATCCACAAACATTCACTCCCTCCACCACCGACGCACAGTAGCAGCAGTGTGTACCATCCACAAGATGCACTGCAGGAATTCACCAAGGTTCCTTTGACAGCACCTTCCAAACCCACGACCACTACCATCTAGAAGGACAAGGGCAGCAGATGGGAATACCACCACCTGGAAGTTCCCCTCCAAGTCACTCACCATCCTGACTTGGAAATATTTCGACGCTCCTTTACTGGGTCAAACTCCTGGAACTCCCTTCCTAATAGCACTGTGGGTGTACCTACACCACATGGACTGCAGTAATTCAAGAAGGCAGCTCAGCAACAACTTCTCAAGGACAACTAGGAATGGGCAATAAATGCTGGCCCAGCCAGCAAAGCCCACACCCTGCGAATGAATTTTTAAAAAATGATATGACTGCAACTGTCTTGACTGGGAGATCTGAAACAAATGCCTTCAAAATCTGGACTGGAGTCAAGCAAGGCTGTGTGACAGGCTCCCATTCTATTTACAATCTACCTGGCAGTAGCTATTCACCTCATCAAAGGTCAACTGCCCTCTGGTGAGAGTATTAAATAAGTCTGTGCCAAAGCTAAACTGACCACCATTCGGTATACATGATCTCCATTTTGCGGATGACTGCAGGTGTCGTTGCACATTCTACACCAGATCTGCAAGCCACTCTCAAATCTCTTCAATTCTGAATACAAGAAACTCAGCCTGTCCTTGAATGTTGTCAAAACAAAACTCACATCTACCCTCACCTGGCCAGCCAAATATTCCACCTCCCATATATTTTGGAGGAATATGTTGAGCACTTCTCTTACCTTGGCAGCCACCTTTCTCAAAAGACCACCATTGACAAGGGGGTCCAACACTGGATCAGCTGTGCCAGCTCACTTTTCTACAAACTACAGCAGCGAATGTTTGACAACAAAGGCCTCCACAAGTCAACAGAAGTCCTAGTGCACAGAGCAGCTGTCAACACCACACTCCTGTACTCCAGTGAAACCTGGACATTGTATTCGTGCTCGAGAAATTCCATCAGCGATGTCTCTGGGCATCCTCTGGATTCAATGGGAGCACCATCAAACACACACCAGTGTCCTTCACTGGCATTCAAGCAAAGCTGCAAAATCAGCTTCGATGGACTGGACATTATGCTCAGGTGGCTGAAAACCATCTTGCCCGCCCGGTTCTGTTTTCTCAACTCTCACATGGCCAGTGTTGCAGAGGGGGACAGGGAAAATGTTTCTGGAGCACTGCTTGAAGCGCAGCAGCATTGACATTAATGAGCTTGCTACCTATCGCTCAAAATGACAGATGGAGATATTTGAGATAGACAATGAATAAATGTAGGCAGATAAGTAGCTCAGAGGTACAGCTATAGTGATGCAGATAGAGATACATGGAGACAGAGAGAGAGTCAGACAGGCATTTCCTCTCCCAGATGTTCCCAGCCCTCTCCTCAAAAGCCCCACACTGGGCTCCAGTTACCCCCCAACATCTTGCCAAGGAACCAGTGAGAATGAGGATAGTGGGGGTGGGAGATGGGGGCGGGGGAGGGAGGCGGGCAGAGAGGGCTGGTTACAATTTGGCCTGATTCACATCCCCTGACAGGACTGCAAAGGATAAAGGTCCTCGCTGCCAACGCTGGAGACACACCCTTCTCCTGTCCTCAGTCCCGGAACAGTAGCGGAGCGTCAGTACTCACCGCTGTCCAACTGTCACATGCAGCTTGTCGGTGGTGACGTCCGCTCGGAATGTGCGCAGGGTGTGGAAGAGGCAGGTGACCAGCTTGGAGTGGGGCAGGACCTCAGAGACCACCTCCCCGCGGTAGGGCCTGCCGCTGCACATCACCGTCTGGATCCTCTCGGCCGCCGGGTTCTTCTGTTTGAAGATGCGCAGCAGCTGTTTGATGGTCTCACGCTCCTCGTTCTGTGCGAACCAGAGGCACACCAGGTCGCTCTCCCCATTGCCGTCGATCACCAGCAGCAGGAAGGTGGGCAGCCACAGGCCCTCCCATCTGTGCATAAAGTCCAGCAGCAGCACCTCAGGGAACTTCTCAAATGTCTGCTTCATGCTGCTATCCTGGAAATAGATGGCCTGTAGCACATTGGCCTTACTGACTACCACCACCACGTTGCCATCTGTAAACAAGAAGCCACACGGTTAGTCAGCAGGAAACAAGCAGAGATAGAGCATTTCAGGCAGTTGATACTGTTTTACAGGCCGTCGAGCCCATTGATACTGAGATACGGGCCACTCAGCCCATCAATACTTTCAGACAGGCCACTCAGCCCATCAATGCTGTCATAAAGGCTGTTCAGCCCATCGATATTGTCATACAGGCCGCTCAGCCCATCGATACTGCCATAGGGGCCGCTCAGCCCATCGGTACTGTCAAAGGAGCCGCTCAGCCCATCGATACAGTCATACGAGCCGCTCAGCCCACCGATACTGTCATACGGGCCACTCAGCCCATCGATACTGTCATACGGGCCGCTCACCCCAACGACACCGTCAAACGGGCCCGGTCAACACGTCGATACTGTTATAGAGACCGCTCGGCCCTTTGATACAGTCAGACGGGCTGCTCGGCCCATCGATACTGTCATACGGGCCCGCTCGGCCCATCGATACTGTCATACGGGCCCGCTCGGCCCATCAAAACTGTCATGCGGACCGCTCAGCCCGTCAATGCTGTCATAGAAGCCGTTCAACCCGTCGATACTGTCATAGAGGCCGATCAGCCCGTCGATACTGTCATATGGGCCGCTTGGACCGTCGATACTGTCATACAGGCAGCACAGCCCATCAATACTGACATATGGGCCGCTCGGCCCGTCAATACTATCATAGGGGCCACTCGGCCCTTCGATACTGTCATAGGGGCCGCTCGGCCCGTCAATACTATCATTGGGGCCGCTCGGCCCATCGATGCTGTCATAGGGGCCCGCTCAGCCTGTCGATACTGTCATAGGGGCCGCTCAGCCCATCGATACTGTTATAGGGGCCGCTCAGCCCATTGATACTGTTATGGGGCCGCTCAGCCCATCAATACTGTTATAGGGGCCACTCAGCCCATCGATACTGTTATAGGGGCCGCTCAGCCCATCGATAGTTATAGGGGCCACTCAGCTCATCTGTACTGTCATACAGACCGCTCAGCCCACCGATACTGTCATAAAGGACGCTTAACCCTTCGATACTGTCATAGGGGTCGCTCAGCCCATTGATACTGTTATACAGGCCGTTCGGCCCATCAATACTGTTATAGAGGCCGTTCGGCCCAACGATATTGTCCTATGGGCCGCTTGGCCCATCGATACTATCATAGGGGCCAGTCGGCCTGTCGATACTGTCATAGGGGCCGCTCGGCCCGTCGATACTGTCATAGAGGCCATTCAGTCCATCGATATTGTCATATGGGCCGCTAGGCCCATTGATACTGGCATAGGGGCCGCTCAGCCCGTCGATACTGTCATGGGGTCGCTCGGCCCGTCGATACTGTCATAGAGGACGCTCGGCCCGTCGATACTGTCATAGAGGCCGCTCGGCCCGTCGATACTGTTATAGAGGCTGTTCGGCCCATCGATGCTATCATCCGGGCCACTCGGCCCATCGATGCTATCATCCGGGCCACTCGGCCCATCGGTACTGTCATATGGGCCAGTCGGCCTGTCGATACTGTCATAGGGGCCGCTCGGCCCGTCGATACTGCCATAGGAGCCACTCAGGCCGTCGATACTGTGAAAGGAGCCGCTCGGCCCGTCGATACTGTCATAGGGGCCGTTCAGCCCATCGATACTGTCATAGGGGCTGCTCAGCCCGTCGACACTGCCATAGGAGCCGCTCAGGCCGTCGATACTGTGAAAGGAGCCGCTCGGCCCGTCGATACTGTCATAGGGGCCGCTCGTTGATACTGTCATAGGGGCCGTTCGGCCCGTTGATACTGCCATAGGGGCCGCTCGGCCGGTCGATACTGTCATACGGGCCGCTCAACCCATCAATACTGTCATACGGCCGCTCAGCCCATCAATACTATCATAGGGCCGCTCAGCCCATCGATACTCTGATAGAGGCCAATCAGCCATCGTTACTGTCATGGGGCCGCTCAGCCCGTCAATACTGTCATAGGGGCTGCTCGGCCCATCGATACTATCATAGGGGCCGCTCGGCCCGTCGATACTGTCATAGGGGCCGCTCAGCCCGTCTATACTGTCATAGGGGCTGCTCAGCCCATCAATACTGTTATAGGGGCACCTCAGCCCATCAATACTGTCATACAGACCGCTCAGCCCACCGATACTGTCATACAGGACGCTAAACACTTCGATACTGTCATAGGGGCCGCTTGGCCCAGCGATACTGTCATAGGGGCCGCTCAGCCTGTCGATACTTTCATAGGGGCCGCTCAGGCCATCGATACTGTCATACGGGCCACTCAGCCCATTGATACTGTTATAGAGGCCGTTCAGCCCAACAATAATGTCTTACAGGCCGCTCGGCCCATCGATACTGTTACAGATCCGTTTGGCCCATCGATACTGTTATAGAGGCCGATCGGCCCGTCGATACTGTCATAGGGGCCACTCGGCCTGTCGATACTGTCATAGGGGCCGCCCTGCCCATCGATACTGTCTTAGGGGCCGCTTGGCCCGTCGATACTGTCATAGAGGCCGCTTGGCCCGTCGATACTGTTATAGAGGCCGTTCGGCCCATCGATATTGTCCTATTGGCCGTTCGGCCCATCGACGCTATCATCCGGGCCACTCGGCCCATCGGTGCTGTCATACGGGCCACTCGGCCAATCGATGCTGTCATACGGGCCGCTCGGCCCATCGATACTGTCATACGGGCTGCTCGGCCATTCGATAGTGTCATAGGGGCTGGCTTGGCCCATCCATAGTGTCATACGAGCAAGCTCAGCCCGTCGATACTGTCATAGGGGCCGCTCGGCCCGTCGATACTGTGAAAGGGGGCGCTCGGCCCGTCGATACTGTCATAGGGTCCGCTCGTCGATATTGTCATAGGGGCCGCTCGGCCAGTCGATACTGTCCTAGGGGCCGCTCGTCGATACTGTCATAGGGGCTGCTCGGCCCGTCGATACTGTCATATGGGCTGCTTGGCCCGTCGATACTGTCATGGGGCCGCTCAGCCCATCAATACTCTCATAGAGACCATTCGGCCATCATTACTGTCATGGGGCCGCTCAGCCCATCAATACTGTCATATGGGCCGCTCAGCCCATCGATAACGTCACAGGGGCCGCTTGGCCCTTCGATACCGTCACAGGGGGCGCTCGGCCCGTCGATACCGTCACAGGGGCCGCTCGGCCCGTCGATACTGTTATAGAAGCCGCTCGGCCAGTCGATACTGTTATAGAGGCCGTTCGGCCCATCGATATTGTCCTTCGGGCCGCTCGGCCCATCGATGCTGTCATCCCGGCCGCTCGGCCCAACGATGCTGTCATATGGGCCGCTGGGCCCATCGATTCTGTCCTATGGGCCCGCTCAGCCCGTCGATACTGTCATACGGGCCGCTCAACCCATTGATACTGTTGTAGGGGCCGCTTGGCCCATGGATACTGTTATAGAGACCATTCGGTCCATCGATATTGTCATATGTGCCGCTAGGCCCATTGATACTGTCATGGGGCCGCTCGGCCCGTCGATACTGTCATAGGAGCCGCTCGGCCCGTCGATACTGTCATAGAGGATGCTCGGCCCGTCGATACTGTTATAGAAGCCATTCGGCCCATCGATATAGTCCTCTGGGCCGCTTGGCCCATCAATACTGTCATAGGGGAGCGCGGCCCGTCGATACTATCATAGGGGCCGCTCGACCCGTCGATACTGTCATAGAGGACGCTCAGCCCGTCGATACTGCTATAGAGGCTGTTCGGTCCATCGATATTGTCCTACGGGCCGCTCGGACAATCGATGCTATCATCCGGGCCGCTCAGCCCATCGGCGCGGTCTTCCATGCTGCTCGGCCGATCGAGGCTGTCATATGGGCCGTTCGGCCCATCGACGCTGTCATACGGGCCGCTAGGTCAAGCGACGCTGTCATACGGGCCACTCAGCCCATCGATACTTTCAGACAGGCCACTCAGCCCATCAATGCTGTCATACAGGCCGTTCAGCCCCACGATACTGTCAAACGGGCCCGGTCAGCACGTCGATACTGTTATAGAGGCCGCCTGGCCTATTGATACTGTCATACGGGCCGCTCGGCCCATCGATACTGTCTTACGGGCCACTCGGCCCTTCGATAGTGTCATAGGGGCCGCTCAACCCATCGATAATGTCTTACAGGCCACTCGGCCCATCGATACTGTTATATAGGCCGTTCGGCCCATCGATACTGTTATAGAAGCCATTCGGCCCATCAATATAGTCCCGTGAGCCACTCGGCCCATCGATACTGTCATAGGGGATGCTCGGCCCGTCAATACTATCATAGGGGCCGCTCGGCCCATCGATACTTTCATAGGGGCCGCTCGGCCCATCGATACTGTTATAGAGGCCGTTCTACCCATCGATACTGTCTTACGGGCCTCTCGGCCCATCGATACTGTCATAGGAGCCGCTCGGCACATCGGTACTGTTATAGGGGCCGCTCGGTCCGTCGATACTGTCATAGGGGCCGCTCGGACCGTCGACACTGTCATAGGGGCCGCTCAGCCTGTCGACACTCTCATAGGGGCCGCTCGGCCTGTCGACACTCTCATAGGGGCCGCTCGGCCTGTCGATACTGTCATGGAGGCCGCTGGGCCCATCGATACTGTCATAGGGGCCCGCTCAGCCCATCGATACCGCCATACGGGCCCACTCAGCCCATCGATACTGTTATAGGGGCCACTCAGCCCATCGATACTGTTATAGGGGCCACTCAGCCCATCGATACTGTTATGGGGCCACTCAGCCCATCGATACTGTTATAGGGGCCACTCAGCCCGGCGATACTGTTATAGGGGCCACTCAGCCCGGCGATACTGTTATAGGGGCCACTCAGCCCGGCGATACTGTTATAGGGGCCACTCAGCCCGGCGATACTGTTATAGGGGCCACTCAGCCCATCGATACTGTTATAGGGGCCACTCAGCCCATCGATACTGTTATAGGGGCCACTCAGCCCATCGATACTGTCGTACAGGTCGCTCAGCCCGTCGATACTGTCATAGGGGCCACTCAGCCCATCGATACTGTTATAGGGGCCACTCAGCCCATCGATACTGTTATGGGGCCACTCAGCCCATCGATACTGTTATAGGGGCCACTCAGCCCGGCGATACTGTTATAGGGGCCACTCAGCCCGGCGATACTGTTATAGGGGCCACTCAGCCCGGCGATACTGTTATAGGGGCCACTCAGCCCGGCGATACTGTTATAGGGGCCACTCAGCCCGGCGATACTGTTATAGGGGCCACTCAGCCCATCGATACTGTTATAGGGGCCACTCAGCCCATCGATACTGTTATAGGGGCCACTCAGCCCATCGATACTGTCGTACAGGTCGCTCAGCCCGTCGATACTGTCATAGGGGCCGCTCGGCCCATCGATACGGTCATAGGGACCGCTCGGCCCATCGATACTGTCATAGGGGCCGCTCGGCCCATCGATATTGTTCTATGGGCTGCTCGGCCCTTCGATGGTGTAATAGAGGACGCTCGGCCCGTCGATCCTGTCATAGGGCCATTCAGCCCAGCGATACTGACACTCAGACCATTCAGCCCAGCGATACTGACACTCAGACCATTCAGCCCAGCAATACTGACACACAGGCCATTCAGCCCAGCAATACTGACACCCAGGCCATTCAGCCCAGCGATACTGACACACAGGTCATTCAGCCCAGCGATATTGACACGCAGACCATTCAGCCCAGCGATACTGACACGCAGACCATTCAGCCATGCGATACTGACACACAGGCATTCAACCCAGTGATACTGACACGCAGACCATTCAGCCCAGCGATACTGACACGCAGACCATTCAGCCCAGCGATACTGACACACAGGCATTCAGCCCAGTGATACTGACACACAGGCCATTCAGCCCAGCGATACTGACACGCAGACCATTCAGCCCAGCGATACTGACACACAGGCCATTCAGCCCAGCGATACTGTCACACAGGCCATTCAGCCCAGCGATACTGACACGCAGACCATTCAGCCCAGCGATACTGACACACAGGCCATTCAGCCCAGCGATACTGACACGCAGACCATTCAGCCCAGCGATACTGACACACAGGCCATTCAGCCCAGCGATACTGACACAGGCCATTCAGCCCAGCGATACTGACACACAGGCATTCAGCCCAGCGATACTGACACGCAGACCATTCAGCCCAGCGATACTGACACGCAGACCATTCAGCCCAGCGATACTGACACACAGGCCATTCAGCCCAGCGATACTGTCACACAAGCCATAAATCTCATTGATCCTGTTAAAGAGGGCATTCAGCCCCTCAATACGGACACAACGGCTACGCGCCCATCAACAATGTTAAATAGGGACGGAGGTGGAGGGGCAGAGAAGCGGGCTAGCCCAGGGCTGAGGGACAGTGTGGGGCAGTAAGGGAGCAGTGTGTTCTCCCTGGGATCGGGGACAGTGACGGAGCAGTGAGCTCTCCCTGGGGTAGGGGACAGTGAGGGAGCAGCCTGCTCTCCCTGGGGTAGGGGATAGTGTGTGACAGTGACGGAGCAGTGAGCTCTCCCTGGTGTAGGGGACAGTGAGGGAGCAGTGAGCTCTCCCTGGGGTAGGGGACAGTGAGGGAGCAGTGAGCTCTCCCTGGGGTAGTTAACAGTGTGGGACAGTGTGGGAGCAGCGTGTTCCCCCTGGGGTAGGGGACAGTGTGGGACAGTGAGATAACGGTTTGTTCCCCCTGGGGTAGGGGACAGTGAGGAAGCAGCGTGCTCCCGCTGGGGTAGAGGACAGTGAGCTCTCCCTGGGGTAGGGGTCAGTGAGGGAGCAGTGAGCTCTCCCTGGGGTAGGGGATAGTGTGGGGCAGTAACAGAGTAGCGGGCTATCCCAGGGCTGAGGGTAGGTGTGGGACAGTGAGGGAGCAGCCTGCTCTCCCTGGGGTAGGGGACAATGAGGGTGCAGCCTGCTCTCCCTGGGGTAGGGGACAGTGAGGTAGCAGCATGCTCTCCCTGGGGTAGGGGACAATGAGGGTGCAGCCTGCTCTCCCTGGGCAGAGGGAGGATGTGGGGTAGTGAGGTAGCAGTGTTGTCCCCCTGGGGGGATGGTGTGAGGCAGTGAGAGATAGCAATGTGCTATCCCTGTGGTGTGCCACCTTATGGCACAGTGACACCTACCCTTGACGGATGCCAGCGCAGGCACCATTTTCTCCAGGTTCGTCTGGTTCATCTTCCATGTGGTCCATTTGTCTCTGGGATTATCTTCCTGATGGATCCCCTGCTCTACTGCGCCCCCCAGGTTCTCTTTAATATCTGCTCTGTTACTCTGCACTGCTTTGTCGAAACGTCTTTGATGTGGGAAGCGTTCCCGTTCAGCCTGTAAATTAGGCAGAGTTAACATCTTTTAATATTTCCACAACATAACCGATAATTATTTGCTGCCTCTCATGTATTAACACACTGCAAGGTTTCACAGGAGCATTGCACAGCCGAATTTGACACCGAGCCACTTACAGCAGTATTAAATGAGATGATCAAAAGCCTGGTCAAAGAATGTCTTAAAGGAGGAATGAGAGGCAGAACGAGACGGAGAGATGCAGGGAGGGAATTCCAGAGCTTAAGGCCTAGGCAACTGAAAGTGCTGCCAGGAATGATGGCTCGATTAAGATCGGAGATGCGTGACAGGCCAGATTTAGAGGAGTGCAGATATCTCAGGGGTTGTGGGGCTGGAGGAGATTACAGAAACAAGGAGGGGCAAGGCCACGGTGAGGATTGGAAAACAAGGATGAGAATTTTAAGCTCGAAATGTTGCTTAAGCAGGAGTCCGATTAGTCACCGAACACAGGGCAGATAGGGGACAATGAGTTGGTGTGGGTTAAGATACGGGCAGCAGAGTTTTGGATGACCTCAAGATTACAGAGGGTAGAAAGGGGGAGAGCACCTACACAGCATTAAAATAGTTGAGTCTATAGATAATGAAGGCAAGGAAGAGGGTTTCAGTAGCAGATGTGCTGAGGCACAGCAGAGCTGGGTGATCTTAGGGAGAGGGAAACAGGCTCCATTAATTGCAATCTCAATGAGGAACTGTACATCACTGCATCACATTACATAGAATGTACAGCACATTACCAGGGCATTCAGTCCAACTCATCCATACTAGTGCTTATGCTGCAAATGAGTCTCTTCCCAACCTTCTTCATCTAACCTCATCCACATATCGTTCTAATCCTCTCTCCTTTTTGCGTTTATCTTGCTTTACCTTAAATTACTCAGTTCCTCTCTGTGGTAGTGAGTTCCACATTCTAACCTCACAGAGTGAAGGTGTTTCTCTTGAATTCCCTACTGAAATGATCAGTGATTATCATGCATTCATGGCCTCAGTTTTTGTTTCTTTTTTTAATGTATTATATTTAATAAAGCATCGAGCTGCATTATACATATTACTTCTATGAGAGAACACTCGTGACAATGTGTGAAGCTTTGCGTGTGCGTGGCTGCCCAGGTCAGCGTTGACCCTGTGCGTTGGTGACTGTGTGCCCTTAACTATGCACCAGTAACTGCGTGGGCTGTGCTACGTGCGTCGGTAACTGCGTGTATACGACTCTTCCATTGGTAACTGCCTGCCCGTGACTCCGAGTGTCAGTTAGTGTGTAAAGCAGATCCTCGCTGGTGTGATCCACAGTGAGTCTGAAGGACACTAAGTCGTGATCTGAAGTTTGACAAGAAATTAACAGTGAAGTTTGCAGGAAGGGTGCACTCTGCATAAGTCTTTCATCTGTGAAGTTCAGTGCCTGGCACTACACTTCAAATTTATTGTTTCAAATACCAGGGAGTACTCCCACTACCATCAAGCAGTCTGCTGTACTTACACTTAAAGACTGACCACTGGGACATGTTACTGATGGACTGCTTGACAGCGAAGTATAGGCCATCTGCCTCGGCCTTTATGAAAAAAGGGTCAGAAAATAGAGGATGAGAAATGGCCTTCGAAGTGAAGGCTGTTAGTTTGGCTCGATGGATTTGGGTTCAGGCTGTGGGGGGATTTGAGCCGAGGGGCTGGACTGAGGATCCGGGACATTTCTGGGGCAAATGCTGCACTGTCATCAGTGCTGCTTTCAGATGGAACCTCACGCCCCTTCGACCTGTGCTGATGCCTCAGAAGAAGGAACATTAATGATCCCAAGACAGCGTATGAAGAGCAGGACCTTCTCCCAGTGTCCTGGCCAACATTCCTTTCTCAACCAATACCAACAAAAACTCAAACTCCCACCTAACCTGTAACTTTGCTGGCTAGCACCAGCTTCAACTGTCAGCAATGCAGGGACTATTTTAACAGTGACTCCAATACAAAAACCTGATCAGAACGAAGAGGCAGTCCGATTCCACAAGGAACACGACTCTAACCCCACTCCACAAGGAACACGACTCTAACCCCACTCCACAAGGAACACGACTCTAACCCCACTCCACAAGGAACACGACTCTAACCCCACTCCACAAGGAACACGACTCTAACCCCACTCCACAAGGAACACGACTCTAACCCGACTCTACAAGGAACACGACTCTAACCCGACTCCACAAGGAACACGACTCTAACCCCACTCCACAAGGAACACGACTCTAACCCCACTCCACAAGGAACACGACTCTAACCCCACTCCACAAGGAACACGACTCTAACCCCACTCCACAAGGAACACGACTCTAACCCCACTCCACAAGGAACACGACTCTAACCCCACTCCACAAGGAACACGACTCTAACCCCACTCCACAAGGAACACGACTCTAACCCCACTCCACAAGGAACACGACTCTAACCCCACTCCACAAGGAACACGACTCTAACCCACATGTTACAAAGGGTTCAGAATGTTTGGAGAACAATACGGCACAGGGGGAGGCCATTCAGCCAATCGTGCCTGTGCCAGCTCTCAGGTCCAATTAGTCCACTCCCCTGCTCTTTCTCCACTCCCCTGCTCTTTCTCCACTGCCCTGTATAATTCTCCCCTTCGAGTATTTAATCAATTTTCTTTTGGATGTTACTATTGAATCTGCTTCCACCACCCTTTCAGGCAGTGCTTTCCCACATCACAACAACTTACTGTGTAAAAGGAAATTCCCATCTCCCCCTTCTGGTTGCTTTGCCAATTACTGTACGTTAAATCTGTCTCCTCAGGTTACTGACTCATCTGCCAAAGGAAACAATTCCTCCCTATTTACTTTGTCAAAACCGCTCCTGGTTTTGAATACCTTGATCAAATCTCCTCTTAACCTCTCTCAACTTTCATGAGAACCACCACCAGAAGATTAAGAGGACATTTGATAGAGGGTTATTCAAGGTCACGAGGGGGTCTAGACAAAGTAGATAGGGAGATACTGTTCCCGTTGGCGGAAGGATGGAGAATCGAAGAACACTGATTTCAGGTGATTGGCAAGAGAAGCAATGGCGACGCGAGGAAAGATTTTTTTTTAACGGAGCGAGTGGTTAGGATCTGACATAGTCTGCCTGAGCGTGTGAAGGCCGGTTCGATTGCAGCATTCAAAATGATCATTACGGGAACAGAAAAGAACTGCAGAGCTGCACAGGAAAGTTGGGGGAGTGGGACGAAGCGAGTTGTTCTTGCAGAGAGCAGGCATGGGAAGAATAGGCCAAATTGTCTCCTTCTACGATTCTTTTCCATCTATCCATGTCACGGAGGTCCCTCATCCTTGGTGCCATTCCACAGTTAGTCTCTTCTGTACCCAGTACAAGTTCATGATATCTTTCTTAAAGAGTGGTGCCCAGAATCAGACACAATACTCCAGCTAACCAGTGATTTTTAAAGGTTTAGCAGAACCTCCTTGCTTTTGTATTCCCTTGTCTCTAAAGTTCAGGATCCTGTGTACTTTTTCAAACCAGCCTTAACTTGGGAAGGGGAGGTGGAAATTGCACGGGAGGGAGGGGAGGCATACAGCAGGTACCAATTTATTATACAGCAGTGACGGAGTCAGGATTTCCACACTGGGTTTTACTTACCTCCTGTACCGTGTGGTTATGTGATTCAATCATCTCTTTCACCACAAACTTGTCCCCATCTGGAGAGAGGCGGACTTTAATAACGCAGGGACACTTGGTCTTGTTGGTTCTGCAACAGACAAAGAGTAGCATTGTATAAGCAGACTGAGGGGGGGAACTTGCTTAAAGCTTCCTTTAGAATCGACGCATGGCCCCAAAGAAAGTTCCTGTTTGTGGCTAGCAAGAGTATAAAACTGAGTTACAACACAGGTGGTCAGGTCTGGCCGCTTGAGAATCAAGCTTGTTCAAATATGTAAGATTTTTTTTTGTTTATTTTGAGCCCCATTCTCCCCGCCAACTCGTCTTGAATGCACAGACTCTGGGTGGGGAATGGGACTCACAAGTGCACAGTGTCCTCACTGCGTGATCCAAGAAAAAATTCCAGGACAAAAAGTTTCAGTATATATTGGAGAAGCTGGGGTTGTTCTCCCAAAGAGAAGGTTGAAAGGAGATTTGATGGACATGCTCAAAATCATGAGGGATCTGGTTGGAGCAGAAAGGGAGATGCTCTTTCTATTGATGGAAGGGCCGAGAACCAGAGGGCACTGATTTAAGGTAACTGGCAAAAGAATCAAAGTGCGACATGAGGAAAAACTTTTTCCCTGCAGTCAGTGGTTAGGATCTGGAACGTACTGCCTGAGTGTGTGTGTGAGATGGAGGTAGGTTCAATTGTGGGGAATTGGATCATCATCCGAATAGAAACATTTGCAGGGCTCCAGAGACAGGGAGTGGGACTCGGTGAGCTGCTCTTGCAGAGCCAGCATGGGCCGAATGGCCTCCTTCTATGCTGTAGCTATTCTATGATTCTGAAATCTGTCAACAGTCCACATACAAAACAAATGCAGCATCTGCGCAGACTTTTACATGTGCACTAATTAGGAGTGAAAGAAGCAATTTATATTGCACCTTTCACCGCCTCTGGGCTTCCCAGAGTGCTTTACAGCTAAGTTCTCCTTTGAAGTGTGGTCATCATAATGTTAGAATTGCAGCAGCCAATTAATGTACAGCAAGCTCCCACAATCAGGAATGCAATAACAGCCAGATTATCTGTTTCAGTGAGGTTGGTTACAGGATAAGTATTGGCTAGGGGACCAGACATAATTCTCTCACTCTTTGAAATAATACCACAGGGTCTTCCATATCCACCCAAGGGGGCATTGGAGTCTCAGTTAATCATTTTATCTAAGAGACAGTGCCTTCAACAATGCAGCTCTTCCTCAGGGGAGACTCAGGTGGTTTAGGGTAATGTCACCGGACTAGTAATCCAGAGGCCCAGGCTAATGCTGTGGGCACATGGGTTCAAATCCTACCACAGGCAACTGGTAGGATTTAAATTCACTGCATAAATCTGCAATTGAAAGCTAGTCTCGGTAATGGTGACCATGAACCTATCATCAATTGTAAAAATCTATAGGGAAGGAAATCTGCCACCCTTACATGTGACTGCAAACCCTAGGCAATGTGGTTGACTCTTAACTGCCCTCTGCAATGCTCTAGTAAGCCACTTCAAGGGCAACGGGATGAGCAATAAATGGTGGCCTTGCCAGTGATGCCCACATCCCATGAAAGATTAAAAAGTACTACACTGGAGCTGAAATGTCAGCCTAGATTTTTGTCGAAGTCTCTGGAGTGGGTCATGATTTTCTCCCTCAGAGGTGGGCATGCTATGTACTGCCCGGAATGAATGGTTCTTTGGTTCAGTTTCCTCCTCCATGGCTGGCAGTTGGCAGGTGCGGGGCTGAGGATGGTGCTCCCTAATCACACTCTCAGAACAATACAGTGGAGGTGGCAGCCATTCGGCCCATCATACCTGTGCCAGCTCTCTGAAAGAGCAATCCAATTAGTCCCACTCCATAGCTCTTATCCATAGCCCTGAAATTAATTTTTCCCCCCTTTAAGTTTATGCACATCTCTTTTGAAAGTTACTATAGTGTTTGCTTCCACCAGCCCTTCAGGAAGTCTATGCAAAAGCGGAATAAATCACTGTGTAAAAAGACAAAAAGAGGACTATGCTCTGTACAATGGAGTTACACAGCAACAGAGTGAGCCACGCAATTTCCACAATGCAGGCAGTTCCTTACCTCTGGTTTGTCCGCTTCCCAGTCCCTTTGGCCCTGAATAGTTTGCCTCCGTGAATGCACGCGTAGTCAATCTCAGCGAACTTGAGCGCGTCGTTCATGGGCCGTTTGGGGGCTCTCCGCCTCTGGGCCTCAATGGTCCGAGAGTGCCTGGTCCACAGCTGCACAGCGCAGTCCCTCTGGTAGCGCCGGAACTCGCGATGCAGCTCACTGTACGATGAGAACTCAGCGCCCACTCGAAACCCCACCGCTTGGGACATGACTGTATGGCCCCTCAGGAGGACCAGCCAAACCACAGAGCAGGAACTCTTAAGAAACCACAGTAGAACCAGGTCAGACAAGAATTCAGAGACCAGAGCACCAGAAAGAGTGGGGATAAGGTGGGAGGATCAGTGTCAGGCTGGCAGGTGGGAGTGTGGGTGGTGGGGGGTTTGAACTCCAGACCCCTCGGTTGCTCGTCTGAATCTATGCCCTCTAGGCTGCCATCTGATCAGTTCCTCGCCCAGCTGAGATGCTGACATCTGCCAGCACTCAAATGGCACAGAGTCGAGTGTTACCAACGCTCCCAGATTGTCCTGCTGTCTCCTGGAAATGAAGGTTCATCTCCCAGACACGGCAGCGAGGAAGCTGGGAGCAAAGTTAGAATGGCATTAAACCTTTGCTTATTATTTATAAAAATTGATAATTTATTTACAACCAAGATGGCTGTCTATCAGTCAAGAATCATCCAAATCAGGGCCTGAAGAATTTGTTCGCTTTCCAATTGGTTGGGAAAATGGTGCTTGGCGAGGATGGATATGTGGGCTGACCAATTGCAGGAGGGGAGGATGGGGCAATCAGAGATAGGTGGACATGCAATGAAACCTCCAGGAAAGCATCCAATAAGACATGGCAACCCTGCGCCAAGAGGACCAGGGATGTTCCTGGTTTGAATACCCACGGGGTCATTTTCTGGCATTGCTACCAATAGGGTCTGGATCACAGAATCTCACAGTGCAGAAGAGGCCCTTCGGCCCATCAAGTCTGCACTGACACATGAGAAACACCGGACCTACCTACCTAATCCCATTTACCAACACTTGGCCCATAGCCTTGAATGTTAAGACATGCCAAGTGTTCATCCCGGTACTTTTTAAAGGATGTGAGGCAACCCGCCTCCACTACCCTCCCAGGCAGCGCATTCCAGACTGTCACCACCCTCTGGGTAAAAAAGTTTTTCCTCACATCCCCCCTAAACCTCCTGCCCCCTCACCTTGAACCTGTGTCCCCTCGTGACTGACCCTTCAACTAAAGGGAACAGCTGCTCCCTATCCACCCTGTCCATGCCCTTCATAATCTTGTACACCTCGATCAGGTCGCCCCTTAGTCTTCTCTGCTCCAACAAAAACAACCCAAGTCTATCCAACCTCTCTTCATAACTTAAATGTTTCATCCCAGGTGGCATCCTGGTGAATTTCCTCTGCATCCCCTCCAGATAACTTGGGATGATCATCGAGAATGCAGGTACACAATTCCAGGATCTAGCTGTTGAAGATGGCTGCCCAGGGTGTCCCTATAGTTGCGCTGAGGAGGGAGGGGCATAAATCAAAGTTACCTAATCAAAGCAGTAGATGCAAGTAGATACGGATGATTGAGACAGGGGCCAGTCTGGTCACGTGCTCGGTGTCCTCATTCAGATTTCTCAAGGCTCATCAGCACCGAGGAATGTTGAGTGAGATTTCTGGTGAAAAAGGGTGAGAGGCGTCAAAGATTTGTTTACATACATTCAGCTGGGCAAAGTTTACACTGAATTACATAGGGCCTACAGAAACAGGCCATTCGGCCCAACTTGTCTATGCCTGTGCTTTTACTCCACACAAATAACCTTCTACTCCTCTTCATCTCACCCTATCAACATAATCTTCTATTCCTTTCTTCTTCATGTGTTTATTCAGATTCCCATTAAATGTCTCTATATTAGTCACCTCAACTATTCCACGTGGTACAGATTTCCACATTTTTACAATTCATTGGGTAAAAAAACTTCTCCTAAATCGCATATTGGATTTATTGGTGATTATCTCACATTGATAGCTCTGAGTTTTAGACTCACCTGCCTGTGAAAACATTTCTCATTTACTCTCGGGTTCATTTGCCAATTATTTTCAAACTGCAACCCCTGGTTACCGATTCACTTGCCAGAAGAAACAGTTTCTCCTAACTTGCTCTGTCAAAACCTCTCAGAGCTTTGATCACCTCTATCAAATGTCCCCTTAAGCTCAATTAAAACCAGGAAATTCTGAAAAAACTTCAGCAGGTCTGGCAGCATCTGCGGAGAGAGAAACAGAGTTAACATTTTGAGTTCAATATGACTCGTCTTTGGAACTCCCCTCAACCTTGTCTGCTCTAATGAGAGCAGGCACAGCTTCTCCAATCTATCCACACAACTGAAGTCCTTCATTCCTGAGATAGTCCTTGCAAACCTCCTCTGAAACCGTTCCAGGCTTGGAGATACTGCCTAAATATGGTGTCACACATTGCTCCATTTTGAGGCCTAACATATATTGAGATGAACTTGCTAAATAAAAAACGCGGTATAACAATGGAACTGTCATTTAAAGGAAAAATAATACCCGAGCTGGTAAACCTGGAGTCTGGAACAAACTTCCTGAAAGGGTGGTGGAGGCAGGTTCGATTGAGATATTCAAAAGGAAATTGGATTGCTACCTGAAAAGAGAGGATGTGCAAGGTTACGGGGATAAGGCAGGGGAGTGGGGCTAGGTGGAATGCTCTTTCAGAGAGCCAGTGCAGACTCGATGGGCCAAATGACCTACTTTGCACTGTAAAGATATTGAGAACCTAGATGTGGGTTACTTAAAAAAAAAGTGCATTTATACAGCACTTTTAATGCAGTCATTCACCACAGGAGCATCAAACAGAATTTAACACTAAGCCACATAAGGAGATATTAGGACAGGTGATCAAAAGCTTAGACAAAAATGTTCTAAGGAGCGTCTTAAAGGAGGAGAGGCGGGAGAGGTTTACGGAGGTAATTCTAGAAGTAGAGCCTTGGCAGCTGAAGGCACGTCTAGTGGACCGGTTACAAGTCAGGGATGCACAAAAAGTCACAACAGGAGAAGCTCGGATATCGTAGGGTTCTCAGGCTGGAAGAATGACAGGGGTAGGGAGAGGTGAGGCCATGGAGGGGTTTAATCAAAGCGTTGCTGAACCAAAAACCAAGGTAGGTCAGAGAGCACAGATAGAGGAACAAGACCTGGTGCAAGTTAAGAAGGTAGGCATCAGAGTTTTGGAAGAACTGAAGTTTACAGAGGGTGGAATGTGGGAGTCCAGCCAGGAGAACACAGGGATAGAATCACAGAATGAGAAAGGAGGAGGAAGAACGGTAGCATCGTGGTTATGTTTCTGGACAAGTAATACAGACCCAGACTAATACTCCTGGGAACACGAGTTCAAATCCCACTACAGCAGCTGAGGAAATTTAAATTCAATTAACTTAGAACTAAAAAATCTAGAATTCAAAAGCCCATCTCAGTAATGTGATGATGCAATGACTGGACTGTTGCAAAAAACCCATTTGATTCACTTCGGGTTCTGGTTCATAAGGTCAGAAGTGGGGATGATCGCTGACGATCACACAATGTTCAGTGCCATTTCCGACTCCTCACATACTGAAGCAGTCTATGTCCATGTGCAGCAAGGCCTGGACAATATTCAGCCTTGGGCTGATGAGTGGCAAGTAATGTTTGCACTAGCTCATGTGTGGTGCTGTGATCATACAGTGGTTCGTACTCTGTGTTGTGGCCGTAGCAAGCTCGGTTCGAATCTGAGTCACGACAGTTATTTGAGGGGGAGGCAGTGGCGTGGTGGTATCGTCACTGGACTGGTAATCCAGAGACCCAGGGAAATGCTCTGGGGACCTGGGTTTGAATCCCGCCACAGCAGGTGGTGAAATCTGAATACAATGAAAATCAGGAATTAAAAGTCTGATGACCATGAAGCCATTGTCAATTGTTGTAAAAACCCATCTGGTTCACTAATGTCCTTTAGGGAAGGAAATCTGCCGTCCGTACCTGGTCTGGCCTACGTGTGACTCCAGGTCCACAGCAATGTGCTTGACTCAGTTGTATCAAACCGCTAAAAAGTTGAAAAGGAATGGAACTGGACTGACCACCCGACATCGACCTCGGCACTGGAAAGGACAACGGCAAACTCAGCCCTGTTGACCCTGCAAAGTCCTCCTTACTAACACCTGGGGGCTAATAATTGGGAGAGCTGCCTTACAGACTAGTCAAGCAACAGCCTGAAATAGTTATGCTCATGGAATCATAACCTTACAGTCAACGTCCCAGCCACCACCATCACCCACCTAGCAGAGGTGGTGGCACAGTGGTATACTGTGAGCTGTCCTGGGAGTTCTCAGCATTGACTCTGGACCCCAAGAAGTCTCACGGCGTCAAATCAAACATGGACAAGGAAACCTCCTGCCGATTACCGCGTACAGCCACCCACCCACCACCCCTGCCCTCAACTGATGAATCAGTGCTCCTCCATGTTGAACACGATTTGGAGGAAGCACAGAGGGTGTCAAGGGCGCAGAATGTACTCTGGGTGATGAGTGGCTCTGTAGAACCAGTACAGACCGAGCTGGCCAAGTCCTAATGGACACAGCTGCTAGGCTGGGTCTGCGGCAGGTGGTGAGGGAACGAACCATAGGAAGAAACATATTTGACCTCATCCTCACCAACCTGCCTACTGCAGATGCATCTGTCCATGACAGTATCGGTAGGAGTGATCATTGCACAATCGTTGTGGAGATGAAGTGCCATCTTTACATTGAGGATACCATCCATTATGTTGTGTGGCACTACCACCCTGCTAAATGGGATAGATTTTGAACAGATCTAGCGACTCGAGACTGGGCATCGATGAGGCGCTGTGGGCCATCAGCAGCAGCAGAATTGTACTCGAACCCAATCTGTAACCTCATGGCCTGGCATATCCCCCAGCCTACCAATACCACCGGGCCAGGGGATCAACCCTGGTTCAATGAAGAGTGCAGGAGGGCATGCCAGGAGCAGCACAAGGCATACCTAAAAAATGAGGTGTCAACCTGGTGAAGCTATAACACAGGACTACTTGGATAAGCAGCAAGTAATAGACAGAGCTAAACGATTCCCAAACTAGCAGATCAGATCTAAGCTCTGCAGTGCTGCCACATCCAGTTGCAAATGGTGGTGGACAATTAAACAACTCACTCGAGTAGGAGGCTCCACAAATATCCCCACTCTCAATGGTGGAGGAGCCCAGCACATCATTGCAAAAGATAAGGCTGAAGCATTCGCAACAATCTTCAGCCAGAAGTATTAGCTGGATGATCCATCTCGGCCTCATCCGGAGATCCCCAACATTATAGATGCCAGTCTCAGCCAATTCAATTCACTGTGTGATATCAAGAAACGGCTGAAGACACTGAATGCTACAAAGGCTTTGGGCCCTGACAATATTCCAGCAATAGTGCTGAAAACCTGTGCTCCAGAACATGCTGCACCCTCACCAAGCTGTTCCAGTACTGCTACAACGTTGGCATCTACCTGGCAATGTGGAAAATTGCCCAGGTATGTCCTGTACATAAAAAGCAGGACAAATCCCACCCTACCAATTACCACTCCATCAGTTTACTCTCGATCATCAGTAAAGTGATGGAAGGGGTCATCAACAGTGCTATCAAGTGGCTCTTGCTTAGCAAGAACCTGCTCACTGTCAAACACTCAGCAGGTCTGACAGCATCTGTGGAGGGAAAGACAGAGTTAACGTTTCGAGTCTGTATAACTCTTCTTCAGAGTCATACGGACTCAAAATGATAACTCTGTCTCTCTCTCTCTCAATAGATGCTGTCAGACTTGCTGAGTTTTTCCAGCATTTTCTTTTGTTTCAGATTTCCAGCATCTGCAGTATTTTGCCTTTAACCTGTTCACTGTCTCTCAGTTTGGGTTCTGCCAGGGCCACTCAGCTCCTGGCCTCATTACAGCCTTGGTTCAAACATGGACAAAAGACCTGAACTCCCGAGGTGAGGTGAGAGTGACTGCCCTTGACATCAAGGCTGCGTTTAACAGAGTGTGGCGTCAAGGAACCCTAGTAAAACTGGAGTCAATGAGAATCAGGGGGAAAACTCTCCACTGGTTGGATTCATATCTAACACAAAGGAAGATGGTTGTGCTTGTTGGAGGTCAGTCATCTCAGCTCCAGGACATCACTGCAGGAGTTCCTCAGGGTAGTGACCTAGGCCCAACCATTTTCAGCTGCTTCATCCTTCCATCATGAGGTCAGAAGTGGGGATGTTCACTGATGATTGCACAATGCTGAAGGTCATTCGCGACTCCTCATACTGAAGCAGTCCATGTCCAAATGCAGCAAGACCTGGACAATATCCAGGCTTGGGCTGACAAGAGGCAAGTAACATTCGCGCCACATAAGTGCCAGGCAATGACCATCCCCAACAAGAGAAAATCTAACCATTGCCCCCTGACATACAATTGCATTACCATTGCTGAATTCCCCACTATCAACATCCTGGAGGGTTACCATTGACCACAAATGGAGCTGGACCAGTCATATAAATACTGTGGCTACAGAGCAGGCCAGAGGCCAGGAATCCTGTGGTGGGTAACTCACCTCCTGACTCCCCAAAGCCTGTCCACCATTGTCTTGAAGTGATATTAATCTATATAATGTTATTGGAAATTATTTCAAATTGGACTTGTAGAAGGGTCTGTGTCTAGGGGTGTGAGAGTGTGAGTGTTTGTTAATTGGATTAAAGCCAGCTAGTATGGGTCCTCTAATGTATAGTAGTTTTGAGATATAAATAGTAAGATAGAGGGTGCATTTGCATTTTGTTGAGTAAACCACTCAAAGACTGGGGGATGGGGGGGTGGGGCGGCAGAAATCTTGCACCTCACTAGGAGACACCAAGCAATATGTTTATATTACTAATAAAATTGGTACTATGAAAGGGGTTTTATTGTTAGGAGAGGTGGAGTTCAAAGAGCCTGGTGACACAATGAAAATTTACACTCAAACGGAAGGCTAGGTATATACAGAAGAGCTTTGTGTGTGGAAGTCAGAGGCATGTGAGATCTAAGTCGACTGTAAGCCTACAACTGTCCGCAAAGGGGCCAAATTGAAAGGAACCTCATTTTGAATTTGTAAGGTAAAATGTGCTTTGCTTGGTGTCTGTTTAAGTCTATGGGTTATTGTTGCCTTGGGGAAGATTACCTGGGAGTGATTAATTTGGGGATTTGTTTAATTATTATTGTGGTAGTAATTTTTAGGCACCTATATGTGTTTAATACCTTGTTAAATTAATAAATGTTTTATTTAATTTATATAAAAAACCTCTCGAGGCCTGTTGGTTTTATTCCTGAATTCAGAGCTGCATCTCAAACATACCCATTGAAAATATAGGTTATGACAGTTGTTTAAAGTTTCCCTCTGGGATTTTAAATAACTCAGCCTTTACCAACTGCTGTGTCATAACAACCATCTCCATGGTGCAAGTCAGGAAGTGTGATGGAATACACTCCATTTACCCAAATGAGTGCAGCTCTAACAACACTCAAGAAGCTCGACACCATCCAGCACAAACCTGTCTGCTTGACTGGCATCCCATCCACCACCGATGCACAGTAGGAGCAATATGTATCATCTACAAGATGCACTGCAGGAACTCACCAAGGCTGCTTCGACAACATCTTCTCACGGCCACTACCATCTAGAAGGTAGCAGGTGCATGGGAATGCCACCACCTGCAAGATCAAGCCACACACCATCCTGACTTGGAAATATATCGCCGTTCCTTCACTGTTGCTGGGTCAAAATCCTGGAACTCCCTCCTAACAACACTGTGGATGTACCTGCAGCACATGGCCTGCAATGGTTGAAGAAAGGGATGCACCAACACCAACACCTTCTCAAGGACAATTAGAGATGGGTAATAAATGTGACTTTGATGGTAATGCCCACTTCCTGAGATCACAAGGAAAAAAAGCCCCTTGTGTCAGCTCTTTGGCAAAGTTATCCAAGTGCCCAACTCCCCCGTTCGTTCCCCATAAGCCTGACAATTTTTTCCAAGTAGTTGCCCAATTCTTTTTTGAAAGTTATTATTGAATTTACTTCCCTTTCAGGCAATGCATTCCTGATCACAACAACTCGATTTGTAAAAATGTTTCCTCCATGCCTCCATTGGTGCTGCTTTTGATCATCTTAAATCTATCTCCTCTGGTTACTGACCCTTCTGCCACTGGAAACTATTTACTCTGGCAAACCCCTTCATGATTTTGATCACCACTACTAAATCTTCCGTAAAACTTCTCTTCTCTAGGCAGAACAGCACCAGCTTCTCCAGTCCCCCAACGTAACTGAAGACCCTCAACCCTGATACCATTCTACTTCTGCATTCACTACAGCACCCTGACATCCCAAACCTGAGGCCCACTTAACCAGATTTTTATATGGATTTAGCACAAATTACTTCCTTGTCTGCTCACTTCCTCTATTAATAAAGCCATGGATCCCACATGATTTAATAACCTTCTCAGGTATCTCTGGGATTGGGAAGGAACAGGGGATCTCTATGATACGGGAAAGCGGGACGGGGAGGGGGAGGGGAGGGCGAGGTTGAGGGAAGGGCGAGGGGGAGGGGAGGGCGAGGGGGAGGGGAGGGCGAGGGGGAGGGGAGGGCGAGGGGGAGGGGAGGGCGAGGGGGGGGCGAGGGGGAGGGGAGGGGGCGAGGTGGGAGGGGTGGGCGAGGTGGAGGGGAGGGGAGGGGGAGGGGAGGGCGAGGGGGAGGGGAGGGCGAGGGGAGGGGAGGGCGAGGGGGAGGGGAGGGCGAGGGGGAGGGGGAGGGGGAGGGGAGGGCGAGGGGGAGGGCGAGGGAGGGTGAGGGGGAGGGAGGTTGAGGGGGAGGGGGGTGAGTGGGAGGGGGGGCGAAGTGGAGGGGTGGGCGAGAGGGATGGGGAGAGGGGGCGAAAGGGAGGGGGAGGGGAGGGGAGGGCGAGGGGAGGGCGAGGGGGAGGGGGTGAGGGGGAGGGGGGTGAGGGGGAGGGGGGTGAGGGAGAGGGGGTGAGGGGGAGGGGGGTGAGGGGGAGGGGGGGCGAGATGGATGGGGAGAGGGGGCGAGAGGGAGGGGGAGGGGAGGGGGAGGGGAGGGTAGGGTGAGGGGGAGGGGAGGGGGAGGGGAGGGTGAGGGGGAGGGGAGGGTGAGGGGAGGGTGAGGGGGAGGGGAGGGCGAGGGGGAGGGCGAGGGGAGGGCGAGGGGGGGGGAGGGTGGAGGGGGGGGAGGGTGAGGGGGAGGGGAGGGTGAGGGGGAGGGGAGGGTGAGGGGAGGGCGAGGGGAGGGGAGGGCGAGGGGAGGGGAGGGCGAGGGGGAGGGGAGGGCGAGGGGGAGGGGAGGGGCGAGGGGAGGGGAGGGCGAGGGGGAGGGGAGGGCGAGGGGGAGGGGAGGGCGAGGGGAGGGGAGGGCGAGGGGGAGGGGAGGGCGAGCGGGAGGGGAGGGCGAGCGGGAGGGGAGGGCGAGCGGGAGGGGAGGGCGAGCGGGAGGGGAGGGCGAGCGGGAGGGGAGGGCGAGCGGGAGGGGAGGGCGAGCGGGAGGGGAGGGCGAGCGGGAGGGGAAGGTGAGCGGGAGGGGAGGGTGAGCGGGAGGGGTGGGGAGTGGGAAGGGAGGGAGTGGGAGGGGAGGGGAGTGGGAGGGGAGTGGGGAGGAGCGGGAGGGGGAGGGGCAGGAGGGGGAGGGGCAGGAGGGGGGAGGGGCAGGAGGGGGGAGGGGCAGGAGGGGGGAGGGGGAGGGAGGAGGGGGGAGGGGGAGGGGGGAGGGGGGGAGGGGGAGGGGGGGAGGGGGAGGGGGGGAGGGGGTCGGGGAGGGGGAGGGGTTCGGGGAGGGGGAGGGGGTCGGGGAGGGGAGGGGGTCGGGGAGGGGAGGGGGGAGGGGAGGGGGACGGGGAGGGGAGGGGGACGGGGAGGGGGAGGGGAAGGGAGGGGGAGGGGAAGGGAGGGGGAGGGGGAAGGGAGGGGGAGGGGAAGGGAGGGGGAGGGGAAGGGAAGGGAGGGCGAGGGGAAGGGAGGGCGAGGGGGAGGGGAGGGCAAGGGGGAGGGGGAGGGGAGGGGAGGGGGAGGGGGAGGGGGAGGGGGAGGGGAGGGGGAGGGGGAGGGGGAGGGGGAGGGGAAGGGGGAGGGGGAGGGGAAGGGGGAGGAAGGGGGGAGGGGAAGGGGGGAGGGGAGGGGAAGGGGGAGGGGAGGGGAAGGGGGAGGGAGGGGGAGGGGAAGGGGGAGGGAGGGGGAGGGGAAGGGTGAGGGAGGGGGAGGGGAAGGGTGAGGGAGGGGGAGGGGAAGGGTGAGGGAGGGGGAGGGGAAGGGTGAGGGAGGGGGAGGGGAAGGGTGAGGGAGGGGGAGGGGAAAAGTGAGGGAAAGTGAGGGAGGGGGAGGGGAAGGGTGAGGGAGGGGGAGGGAAGGGTGAGGGGGGAGGGGGAGGGGGAGGGGGAGGGGGAGGGGAGGGAGGGGAGGGGAAGGGGAGGGAGGGGGAGGGAGGGGGAGGGGAAGGGGAGGGAGGGGGAGGGAGGGGGAGGGAGGGGGAGGGAGGGGGAGGGGAAGGGGGAGGGGAAGGGGAGGAGGGGAAGGAGGGGAAGGGGAGGGGAAGGGAAGGGGGAGGGGAAGGGGAGGGAAGGGGAGGGAGGGGAAGGGGAGGGAGGGGAGGGGAAGGAGGGGGAGGGGAAGGGGAGGGAGGGGGAGGGGAAGGGGGAGGGGGAGGGAGGGGGAAGGGGAGGGAGGGGAGGGAAGGGGAGGGAGGGGGAGGGGAGGGAGGGGGAGGGGAAGGGGAGGGGAGGGGGAGGGGGAAGGGGAGGGAGGTGGCAGGCAGGGGGGAGGGGCGAGGGGGGGAGGGGCAGGGGGGGAGGGGCAGGAGGGGGGAGGGGCAGGAGGGGGGGAGGGGGAGGAGGAGGGGAGGGGGAGGAGGAGGAGGGGGGGAGGGGGAGGAGGAGGAGGGGGGAGGGGGAGGGGGAGGGGGTGGGAGGGGGAGGGGGTGGAGGGGGAGGGGGTCGGGGAGGGGGAGGGGGTGGGGGAGGGGGTCGGGGAGGGGGAGGGGTTCGGGGAGGGGGTCGGGGAGGGGTTCGGGGAGGGGGTCGGGGAGTGGGAGGGGGAGGGGGTCGGGGAGTGGGAGGGGGAGGGGGTCGGGGAGTGGGAGGGGGAGGGGGTCGGGGAGTGGGAGGGGGAGCGGGTCGGGGAGGGGGAGGGGGTCGGGGAGGGGGAGGGGGTCGGGGGAGGGGAGGGGAGGGGGAGGGGGTCGGGGAGGGGAGGGGAGGGGAGGGGAGGGGACGGGAGGGGAGGGGAGGGGAGGGGAGGGGAGGGGAGGGGAGGGGAGGGGGACGGGGAGGGGAGGGGGACGGGGAGGGGGAGGGGAAGGGGGAGGGGGAGGGGGAGGGGAAGGGAGGGGAGGGGGAGGGGGAGGGGAAGGGAGGGGGAGGGGGAGGGGAAGGGGAAGGGAGGGGGAGAGGGAGGGGAGGGGGAGGGGGAGGGGGAGGGGGAAGGGGAGGGGAGGGGGA